>NC_056743.1:81975609-82038109 GCF_019279795.1 Protopterus annectens
AGAGGATGTCACCCAGCAGCGACACTGCCTTTAGGAGAAAATGGAGTCCAGAGACCTTGCCTTGATCTAGCTTATCTATCACCTGGTACAGAGTAGTTAACTGGACAGGCATCCCCCTCAACTAGAAGGACCAAAACAGTAGTAAACCACTTCTCTTCTGCTGCTACTGCTTGTAGTGTTTTCACCAATTACAACAACACATGTTTTAGCATGCTTTCTACCTTTATAATCAGATGCAAATGCTAGTATACCTTTGCCATGGAGGACTGAATACTGAGCTTTTTTTTTTTTCAAATCCTCATTAGCATCACGTTGTCTACTCATCAAGCATTCTTTCTTCATTTGCATGTCATTATACACCCATTCCATTACTGCTTTTCCTATGCCTTATTGTTTGCTGCTGTATTGCACTACATGATTCTGAGTTACTACATAGCTGTGCACATTCACCATTTGTGCAATAGCGCAGTGCACAGCACATGATTTGATCATGAATACTAGTTAGTAAGAACATTCACACTACACACATGCATTACTAATGGGCCAAGCTTAACTTAGTTAGTTAGCTAGCTAGCTAGTTAGATATCCATCCGTTGTTGACTGAGTTAGTCCCACTAGGCTAGTAGCTTTTCTTCAGGGGAGAACCAAGCTGGTATTTACACTACTAGGGGAAATTTGGCCAGGGTAGTGGGGAACTTCTCTTACTCTTCTGCAATAGGTGCCATGAGATCTTTTACATCCATGAGCTACCACCATCTCAAGCAAATGGAGCCTCAGTTTAACATCTCATCCAAAGGACAGCACATTCAGGAATACAGCACCTCCTTTATTCTGCATTACAGTGTTGGCAATTGATCTACCTGGTGTGGGAATAGAAACTACATCCTTCTGCACCAAAGGTGAGTATGTTAGTTGTTGCACCACTGACAACTTCAAAGCCAATAGCAATGAGACAGCAATAAATATTCTGAAGCATGGCTGACATTACATAAAAGCATGGAAAATACTAATGACATAACATTTGCTGCCTAGATCATTTTAGATGCAACACTTAATGAGCTATGAGATTTTACTTGCTTAGCTGCAACCAGACAGAAAAGCACTGAGTGGAATCAGGGTCAACTCCTGATAATCCAAATTAAACTTTATTACAAAAACATAAACTCATAACTAAATCACTTCATTTTCATTTCACAGACTTCATCCGGTGTAACACATCAAACAACTCCTGGATTTATATAACCATCTTCCATAACTCATCATGTTAATTGACAATTAAAAATAATTGAACTTCAATAAATAGTCATAGCAACACCAAATAATAAATAACCAAATCACCAAAATAGAAAACTAAAAGGAATAAAAACATATATTAAATAATAGATTATTACCATATATGTCTTTAATAACAACATATAAATATATTTGTGTTTAATAAGAGCTGGAGGTGGGAGCTGGAGGATATAATTGTCAATTAGCATGATGGGTTATGGGAGATGGAGTATATAAACGCCAGAGTTGTTTGGTGTGTTACATCTAATGAAGTCTGTGAAACAAAAGCGCTGTGATTTAGTTAAGCATTTATGTTTCTATAATAAAGTTTAATTTGGATTATCAGGAGTCAAGCCTGGTTCCTCTACAGTGCTATTTGGCTGGTTATTGGTTGCTGCACTTTGTGTGGTTTAAGCACTGTTTTCCTGCTTAGTTCAAGGTTACTTAGCAGCAAGACTAGTGATTGTGACAATTTTCTTCTAGATTTGACTAAAATATCAGACTTACAAAGACTGGGGATAAATACATTTTGTCTTCATACTGAGTTTTACTGCAATAGCTCTGTAGTTTTTGGTGATTTTTTCCCACAATTTAGATATGAATTTCTTTGGTTCAACTCAAGTCTTGTGTCTTTTGGCTTTTCCCGGTTAGGGGTCGCCACAGCGGAACTCCGGTCCGCTAATGATTGGTAGTGGATTTTTACGTACAGGGTTACCAGCCCTGACGCACAACCTTCAACGAAGGCACGCCCCATTCACGTATGCCTCCACACAGAAGACGCTCTAGCAGAGAATCGAATGGGACAAAGTCTTGCTATGAGGCGACAAGTGAAAGTAGAAAAAAACCTAGCCATTCCTAGACCTCTTATTTTGTAGAACATTGAAGTGTTTTGCTTTGCTGTTGGTCAGTTGGCCTGTTTGAATATTTTCAGCTTTTATGTTTCTTGTGTTTTTTTAATTGCCTACATCTGTACATTAATTGTACTAATTTGCTATAACATGCTGCACAGTTAACTTTAAAGCTACTGACTGTGACAATTTTCTACCAGACTTGACTAAAATACCAACCAAGTAAGATATAAGATAAGTACATTTTATGTTCTTGTTGAGTTTTACTGTAATAGTATACTATAATAAAACTGTAATTTATGGGCGATTTTCTTGTAACTAGCTATGAATTGCTTTGGTTTAACTGTAATGAGAGAAGGGAAAGAACCTAGGCATTTGTAGGCCTCATCCATATTTACCATAAGACCAAAGCCTGAAGCATTTTCCAATACTTCTGTATTCTGAGATTATGCACAGGTTAATTTACTAAAACTGAGTAATGCCCAGGTAAATTCAAAAGCCTCTTCCATCTTGACAAATTCTACTGTCTGTGTGGAATCCTTAACTGCTAAATTCTATGCACCTACATATACTGTATAGACCCATCTATTCAACTCTGATATAAATATAACACCAAATTCAAAAACAAAGCCCTACTGTGTAAATATAATATAAAAAGGCTGTACAATAAAATAAAAACATGCATTGCAAGCAAACAAAGCCCTACTGTGTAAATATAATATAAAAAGGCTGTACAATAAAATAAAAACATGCATTGCAAGCAAAACTAAATCTAACCCTCAAAATGCCAGAAATGTTGGTGCTAATCTAAACAAGGACCTGATCAAATCAACCAAAGCCAGATATGAGGTAAATATAGCCACCCAGGTAAAAGATAACCACACAGCCTTCTTTATCTATGTCAGAAATCTCAAAAACAATGCCCAGCACTGTGCAGAGGTAATAGTAAATTATATCACATACTTAGACCTAAAGTATATAGCCAGTCTTTTAACAGACACATTTAGTTCAATCTTGACCTCCCTGTCCCTCCAGTATCCACAGATCACATATCCATATCTACACCCCTCCCATATTTTTATTTTTATTTATTTTATATTTGTTAACCGGGTTTGTCCGACTGGGCTACAAATGCCCATTTTCAGCGGAGGCCCAAGGAGAAAAACTCCAACAGAAAATAGAAATTGTACATATTAAATACATATAGAAATACATTATTGTATTACAGTGTCATACATTACACTGTGGCAAGTGAAATACATAGAAATACATTCATCACAGGGATACATTCATAATTACATATTATATACATAATAGTGCAAAAGTTACATAGCTGAAATATTTAACTAGTTATGTTTGTATAGTGATGTACCAAGAGGAGAAGATAAAGTAGTAAGTTTGTTTATTGAAGGGAAGGAAGAGAGGAGAATTAGAAGGTTATAAAGGAGTGTTTACGGGGGATAATTACATTGGCAAGTCCATTTTTCATGAAGGTATTTTTTTGTAGTGGTTTTAAATTGATTGGGATGTTCAAGGTATCTTATATCTAGTAGTAGCCTATTCTGGGCCTTGGAAGGGTTAAAGCTATAGACTAGGTGATCCATTTTGGTCCTTGGTTTGTAGATTTTTTAGTAGCCCTTGTTCAGAACTGCGGAATAATCTAATGGGTAGGTAATGAGAGATTAGAGATGAGATAGTTGGACAGAAAGAGGGTTTGTAGAGAATGGAATGAATAATCTGAAACTGATTATACCGAAGCAGGTTAGGTAATTCTAGCCAATTTAGTTCTTTTAGTGAGAGACAGTGATGGGATTTATAAGCATTTTGGGCAGCAAATCTGGCAATCCTGTTATAGCTTGTTTCTAACTTGTGGAATTTTTTGAATATATAAACATCACCAGTAACTTCCTGAAGTTTACGTATAATTTTAGTCATGAAGGCATAGCATACTTGGATACATATGTGAGCCACACTAATACTGGCTTTCAGTCAGAAATATTTAGAAAAGGAACTTTTTCGAATGGCTACCTTGACTACACTAGTAATCATCCTAGACATATTCTTAAGAATATATATAAGGGTCAATGTATATGTGTGGCTAGAATGACCTCTGATTATAACAAAATGAAAGATGAAATAAACAATATTAGAACTATGTTTATTAACAGAGAATATCCTTTGGCCTTATTAGATGATATATCAGCTTATGTTATTAATGAATGGGGTAATAAATTTCCACCTATTCTTGGTAATGAGAATTTTAATATATCAAGCACTCAAAATAATGTACAAAAAGAATATAATAGAGTCTGTGTATTAACATATTTCCCATTTGTAATTGATATTAAGAACATTATAAAGAAACATTGGAATATGTTAGTAATGGATGATGAACTATTGAGTGTCATTGGTAACGATCCTAATTTTGTGTTTAAAATGGGAATGAATATTAAAAACTTATTAAACAGAAATACTCATAATAATATCACAAAGAATATGCATACCAAAAAATGTGGGCAGTGTAAACAATGTTATGCCATTAATGAAGCTGTAGGAATTAGATTGGATGATATTAATAAGACATATGTGCGGTTCAGAAAGGGAAATTGCAATAGTAATAATATAGTTTATTTAGCCAAGTGTAGTATATGTACTGTATTTTATATAGGGAAAACAGAGAGACAACTGAAAAAACGTATTTATGAACACCTATATAAAATAAAAGTTAAAGATACAAAAAAACACCCTTTTCAGGCATATAAATAAGTATGGTGATACACACACATTTAAATTTGCAATTATTGATCAAGTATATATATCAGCTAGGGGGCTAATCACAAAGCACAGTTATGTAAAAGGGAATCTTTTTGGCAAATTGTGACTAATGCCACAAAATCTCCTGGTATTAATGATTTTATTTCCATTAAACCTGTATTACAACTTTTATAACCTCATAAGCTGAGACCTTAAAAATATAATATTTTCTATTTATTTATGAATATATTTATTAGATTCATCTATTTTTAATACCTGTGTTTTTAATTGTTCAAGTAGTATTTAATATGTTGTATATTTTATGTACTCTCTCTTTAAATGTGATTTTTTAGTAGCCCATTCTGGCGACAAAAAGTTTTTAAATTTGTCTGTAGTACACAGATATGGTGTTCTGATGAAGTCTGTAATTTACAGATGAAAGCGCTTAACCGATGTTTTGAGCTTAGTTCGTATTGGAATAAATTTTGTGATTACTTGACCGGGTCCTGTTTCACTCGTACTGTTTTACATAGCAAAGACAGTTATTTGTCTCAATTGTTTTTTTTTTCTGTAGTTGTGGTTGTTCTTCTTGTTTCTAACTTGTTTAATAGTCCAGTGTTGAGGCTGGGGAGAATTTGGGAGCTATAAAGTAAAGTGGGTAAGAGGTAGGCATTTGAAAGGGTTAGTTTTGTTGCTGTTTTGGTAAGATATTTTTTGTTTCTATAGAGGAGACCTAAATTGAGATGTGCTTTTCAGATACAATTATTGACGGTGTAAATCAAAGGTTAGTCTATCATCAATAGTAACACCTAAGAGTTTTGTACTGGTGTCCACCTGTATTTGAGTATTATTTTGTGACAGTATGGAGAAGGAAGACTTCATGTGGTTAAGGTTTTTAGGGAGAAAGACTAGTTATTTGGTTTTCTTTGGATTAAGGATAAGTTGGTTTTCAGATCGCCAGTTTTCTACAGAGTTAAAAGAGAAATGTGTGTCTGATTTTAGTTGAGTTGGTGATTCAGCAATAGTGATTAGTGTAGAATCATCTGCGTATTGTATCAGTGAGGATCCAGGACAGGAAGAGTAGAGAAGGTTGGTAAAGATGGTAAAAAGAAGGGGCCCAAGGATGGAGCCGTGTGGAACACCCATTTTAACAGTAAGAAGAGAAGAGAAAGCTGAGAGCCATTTGACTGATTGGAGTCTATCAGAGATAGCTGTTAAACCAAGATATGGTGGATGGAGAGAAGTGTAAGTTTGCTAGTTTAAGGAGAAGAAGTTTATGAGAGACTGTATCAAAGGCTTTAGAGAGGTCAATGAAGAGACAGGAAATAACTATCCCAAGAAGTATCCCAAGAACAAGTCATCAAAGAGCTAGCTAAGGCCAAGAACACTATGCCTATGGGGTCGAATAACATTTCAGGTCACTTACTTGTCAGCATGAAACATGTCTTGTCAAACCTTATACAGAAGCTATTCGATATCAGCCTCAAAACAGGTTATATGCTGAATGAATGGAGGATAGTAACAGTCATTGCCTTGCACAAAGGTGGGGCTTAAATGGACCTGAGTAATTATAAACCTATAAGCCTGACCAGTATCATCTGTAAGGCTATGGAATTAATAAATAAGGATCTAGGTAATCTTCCAACTTTTGACCCAACCAGGTTTCCATTTGTCAAGAGCAAGCACTGCCTATTTAACCTGGTTAACTTCTTCATAAAAATTGCCAAAGCACTGGATGAAGGCTAATCAATATGCACTACAAATTTAACCTTTGCAAAAACATTTAACACCATACCAAGCTCAGGTATCATAAATAAACTGTCACAGCAAACTGTTAATTCCTATGTAATACTTTGAATAGCCAACTGACTCACAAATACAATGCAGGAATTAAGGTTGGGCAGCTTTACCCCCTTTAAAAGACCTGGCACTAGCTGTGTACCCCCAGGTTTCAGTCCTTGGGTCACTCCTCTTTGACATTTACTTCTTGGATGTAAAAAGTGTTTGTCAATGCCTTTGTAAACTCCCCAGGAGACACCAATATCCTACAAGACTGCCTGTGCCAAGAAATACCTGGTGTCAAAATCACAGACTATACTGAAATGCTTAGAAATGTATAATTGTATCCTTCAAATATGGCTCCCCCTGTAACTATCACACTTATAACACACCACTGAAAATCAATCCTGCAGTTTGGGATCTGGGAGCCTTTGTCAAGAATGAGCTATCCTTTGATATCCACATATCCACTGTTGTAAGTAAGTCCATTTTCACTGCACAGCTTATAACTAGAAACATCATGTCCAGGCCCAGTGATGTAATTGTCCCACTGTACTCCCTACTCATTAGGTTGGTCATTGACTATAATACCTATTCAGTATATACATGTCCAAGCACTGGTCACAATTGCAACAACCGCAACACTATCTCACTAAAAAAAATCAAGGACATAAATCATAAAACATATGCAGACTGTCTCAAAGCTTTGTATCTCTTCTCAGTATCTTACAGGCTGTTCAGAGGCAACACCTGCATTACGTTTAGAGCCTCAGCAGACCATATTATGTTGGAATTCTTACATTTGTAAGCGGAATGCTATCATAATCACCCACTCAAGGAAGTCAGTCTCTCTTGTAAATTTAATAGAACATGTTGAAAGGACAGGTGTGTATCACAGAGAATACTGCTTCTATGAAACCATCTTCCACTTCATATTAACCAAAGTACCTCTCTTACTCTATTTAAACATAATTTGGATGAATGGATGGGTAGCCACAAAGGCATCCCTCATTTAGCCTTACTATGTCTCATGAACAGGAGAATCATTTAAATACCCCAACATATCGTTGCTCGTCTTATCTTTGGGTTATTCATATACAAAATATGGGGGCTAATAACTAGCATAGCAATGTAAGGCTAGGCTTCATGATATTCTTACAGAACAATATTCTAGTAAGCATCTATAATCCTATGAACCAGAGTCTAGATCTCTAGAACTTACAAGAGTAATGGTCTTATTTTGATTATAAGCAGATGTAAAGATTTTGCTTTATGAACAACTTATGACCACTTACATATGTTTTTTTTTTTTAGTTTAATTAACATTTTTCCCTCTGGAGAAAACATATTTTCAGTTATCTCTCCCTAGATAAAATGGTGTTTCTATTTATTTTTCTGGAAACACAGTCCACTGTTGTTGTTGTTGTTGTTATAAATCAAGAGCAAACAGTGAAGAATATACACTAATAGGGTTTAACAGCTGCAACTTGAAAAGGTAGCCTGATATAAAAGGTATATAGCTGGGGTGAGGGTTTTGGATGTGGAATGGAAGTTCTGCGGCACTTTGTTATTTTGATTAAAGTTCAGGATTATTTTAATTGAGCACAAAATGGTGTGAGAAGAAAAAAAAATGTTATAAAGAAAATGCACCTCTAATTTTTATTCCCCCAGCCAACAGCATTGCCCCATCCCCATGCTTTACTTATTTTCTGTGCTTCACTGCAGTTGATCTGACGCTGCCTCTCAGTATGAAGTTCAAATGTATGTTATTTAGTGCTGGCATCCAGTGCAAGCTTTGCTTTCCAATCTGCCAGCATTGTGTTTCTCCCTGTTATTAAGCAATCTTGTTAAAAAGAAAACAATCCTGCCTCACAGCCTCTGCAATTCATGGACTGGGACAGAGAATCATTTAAGAAGCTCTGATTGCTGTAGTCCCCATAGAGCTGCTGAGCTAACTCATTTAATATAACTGGAACTCCAGTCTGGTTCAGCTGCAAGTCTTATAAAGGGCAAGCCTGATCTAAAAGAAGTCTGTCTTCACAAAATCAATTTATCAAGAGATGTAATACAGTTGTTAGCAGTATATACAATCCAATATTATCCTTTAACTCTCTCACAATAACAAGTGAGAAGGCAATAACAAATAGCAAAGGTAAATTAAATGTTCATTAAGGTAAGGTGCTTTTGAGATGGTAAGATTACTCTTGAGGGAAAAGAGTATAGCATAGTCAGAAAACAGCAACGTTTGCAGCACATTTAACGGAGGGAATGAATAAAAGTTGGAATCTGCTGCAGAAGAACACATTGATGTGAATTTGAAAATGTTAAGTTTCAATATTTGTAATGTGGAATGCAAATTGAAAAGATGACATGATTTTTTTAAACATCTTTATTAAATCATAGTTGCAACATTGACATAGGTATATACATTAAAAGAAAAGAAATCAAAGCATACTTATATTTCTTATTGTTTTCATGTATTATACATTTTTAACAATTATTCTTCATTCCAACATTGTAAATTTCTGAATTCATGCTATCTTTTAAACCTCATTCCTCCCCTCATCTTGAACATTATATCGCATGCATTATTCCCACAAATATTTATTTCTATCTAAATTGCTAGTTTCTTTTTCAAAGGATCCCAACCTCAGTTATTTTAGCTTCTTTACAATATTCATGTTTTCTTGGCAGAGAAACACAGACATGCCTTTTTATGAGAAAAACTCAGGAAGGGGAAACTTCACAATGAATTCATATTCCTAATGAACTGCTGATTTCAGCTCTTTCTGCATATTTATTTATATATTTCTTAGCAGGGTAATTGCTGTGAACTGAAGACATTTTTCAGGCACAAAGTGGAATAAAATGCAAAAACAGAAAGAACATGTTAATGGTCAGTTGCAGGAAATACAGCAGCGTTAAAGAATGTTACAGTATACGTAGATCAAGAGAAAAGCAGTTGAAGTAAATTGTGAAATAAACACTAATGTAACATAGAAAATGTAAAGCATTTACCAAGCAAAATGTGTTTACATAACAGAGAACTATGCATACCTCTCAGCTGTCCAGATTATTGCAGAATGAACAGGTTTTTGCCTCATATTTCTAGTCTGTTCTTCATAAAATGTGTGGTTTTCTGGCAAATCACTGGGGATTGAAGTCAATAAATTATGCCATACATTTCAGTTTAAGACTTCATATCCTTCAGAAAATGCATGTTAATATAACTCCTGTGATTCTAGCAACTTTCTAAGTTTATAAAAGCAATATTTACATTCTGTCTCTATTTTTGGGCCTTTGTCTCCCCATTATTTTAGGCCTTGTCCAGATTTCTTGTGCTAAGAGATTGAAAGGAAGTTAGTTCAGAAGAATTTAGAAGGGTTTTATGCACACCAATGCAAGAATAACTCGCAAATATGAATGAGCTATCAAGTTTGACTCAGGAGGACTTTAGAAGGGTATCATGCACACCAATGCAAGAATAACTCACAAGAAGGTACGTTAGCAGAAGGAACAGGTATAGCAAGTGGAGGATGCAGAATAATCTAGTTAGGAGAATATTTACCCGTGGTTGTCAAAGCAGTGACATTGTCTTGAAAGTGATTTTTAGTGATAATTCTCATCACTTAGAGATGTCTTGGGCTTAATTAGTGTATTTTGCAATGCTGATCCAGTCTTCTGGATCTGTTTTGTAGTATGGTTTCATGATAGTTGCTGTGGTGAAGGGAAGCCTTATGAGCAGGTTACTGTCAGATTTTCTGAGGGAGTAGGCTAAGGTTCTGGATAGATAAGAATTGTCTTTTAACTGTTGGATTCCATTCATTCAACAGTTTAGAGATCAATAGTTTAAGCAGGAAGGAGCCTCTAAAATGAATTGTGAGTCAGTTACATTTACTGAGTGTGAAATGGTGACATTCTTAAGGGGGCTTACGTGAATGAAGTACAATGTTTTGTTTTCTGTTATTTGCAGAAGCTGTGTATTTTGAGGGTAGTGTAAAGGTTATCAGTGAAACACAGTATTCCAGACTGGGCAGCAAAATGTTGATAATAAATTGCTTGGAGTTACACATTTTGAGGGTAAATTGAGTATCTAGATACATAGATACATAGACCATGATTCCGCGTGTGGCATAAATGAAAGAGTTTGATCCAACAGAAGACCCATGTATTTTTGCTGCATAACTTAGGGTAGGGGATGCTTTAAAAGATAATCACTGATTAGTAGGGGTGAGTAGAAAAGAACCTTTGTATGGTCACAAGTAGCATGTTAAGTAGATTTCCCTTGTATTTAAGTTAAGGTTATTAGCAGACATCTAGTTTCAAAGGAGACAGAAGACATTTTCCAAAGAGTTGATGATTTAATGTTGAGTAGATGATGTCTTACAGATGCTGCAGATTAGTAAAGTAATCATCATCATCATCACATTCAACAAGCATTTTTCCCATTATTTTTTATATGGATTTGTGTTATCATCTCAGCTGTTGCCTCCTATCTGGATCCAGAGTCACTCTCCTACCTTCATCAATGGGCTTGTCCAAATGTCACAGATCATCTGGCATACAATCTAGCCATGTGCTGGCAGGACATCCTCATCGGCTCTTGCCTTCTTCCTTTCTGTCCCAAACCTGCTTTAGCAAATTGTCTGCTATTGTCTTGCACATGTGACTGAACCACCATGATCTGTTTTCATTGATTTTTTTTCTAAAATTGAGACTATTCTAGCTTCCACACTAATGTCTGCATTTCTAAATATGTGTCACAGTGTGCATCCAACTACTCATCTCAGGCACTTCATCTCCACCACTTCAAAATTCCTCAGCTACTCTGTCTTTGCTGTTTATGTCTCTTTGTCATACAGAAGCACTGGTAACACCACTGCTCTGTATGCCTTACTTTCCAGCCTCTTTAGGACTGCTTCAGTCCTGCACACTATCCCTAACAATCTGCACCAACCAACTGCAGCCCTATTGATTTTACCTTTAACCTCCTCATCCAGACTTCCCTTCATCTGAACTCAACTCAAACATTCTTGAAGTTATTAACCTCCTCTGCCATTTTCCATTCTGTCTTGGTCTCCAGCTTCTCCCGATTTCCCCCTTTTGGTGTAATGACCACTGACTTGACTGTAGTCAGTTTCATCACATGTGCATTTAGTTTTGCATTCCAGTCATTATCATTTACTGAAGTTCCTATTCAGAGTCTGTTTGTAGTGTCATATCATCTGTATTGGACAGCTTTGCTGATCTCCCCATCCAACTTGTTCACAGATGTAGTCTATCATCAGTATATACCACCATGTCCCATCGTGGACTTCTGGGTGAATTTGAACGCTGCTTGTACTTAAGTTATTGGGTCCAGTACATAGCCTGCCCTAATTCTACCAATGCTTGCATGACTTCAAACTATTACTGGATTGCCTAAGTCAGATTGCTTGAAAACTTGACATATGTTTTCTCTACGTCTAGGAATGTATAGTTGGTCTCTTTTCTCACCTTTATCTTTGTATGTCCACTACCCTTTTCACTGAAAACATCAGGGTGGTTGTACGGTATCATTATCTTAATGCAAAATGCTCATCTTCGGTCTTACTTTCTATTGCTCGATATATTTGTTTATCGTTGACCCTCCCCATTACTTTCATGCAGTGTAACAGCTGTCTGATATCTCTGTATTGTCAAAAGTTATGAATATCCCTTAGTTTCTTGTACACTGGCACTAGGATGCATATTTTCCAGTAATCTAGAATACACCTCCGTCTCCATATCATGATATGTATACTCAACGGCCAATTCTTCCGTAACATGCCCAACATCCTGAGCACATCTGCCGTGACTTCATCTGAGCCTTTTACTTTCCCCAGTTTTATTTTTTCTTACTACATGTCATATTTCTTTTTTTTGGAGGGTTCTTTATCATTCGTCATAGGCTATATAAGCAGCTGCTCAGCTTCTGTGATGTTTCTTCATTCAAAATCTACTTGAAATATGCCATCAGTCTTATGATGTTCTCTGAACTGGTAAGTAGAGGGTTGCTGCTGTCCTTGATGACTACATTATTTAGACCTTTCTGTCTTTACCTTGCAATCTGCTAGAGCTTCTTTGTGACATATGCTAAATCACTTCCCAAAAGCTGGTAAACTTTGCCTGATGTCTTTGTTATTACAACTGCTTTCTCAGCTACTTTGTTAGCCAGCCAGTATCCGTACTTAACCTGATATATCTCTTTTCTCTCCCTTTTCTTTCAGTGTTCATGCCTTCTTTGGATAATTTCTTGTACTTGTACATTTCACCACCGGCTTTCCCTACGTGCCTTTTACGTCACTTAACTAAATACCTGTTCTGTCATTACTACTCATGCTGTTTTCAGAGGCTGTAATTTCTCTTTCTTCCTGAGGTGCTAAAGCTATTATTATTCAGTGTCATGATTAAGCAGCTTAAATTTAAGAAAATTATTTTACCTGAGCACATAAGGAAAGATGGTCTATCCTTATCCTGGTCAACAAATGTAGAATAAAATAAATAAATAAAATGTTGCTTTCCATGTTAGGTTTAAAAGATGTTTTCCACATTTCGATTTTCTCTGGTTTGGAACTCCAGGCAACTGCTATCCAGTCAGCTTCCCCTCAGGAATGTAACACATTATTAAGTTACTGCCAGCAGGTGTATATGAGTTAAAGCCCCCAAAACAAATTTCCAGCTCATTGGACTGAATGCTTGATTGCATTCAGTACAGTAAGACAAGCTATGGTCATCTTTGTTCTTCTGTCTCATAATATGTCATAAATTTAGTAAAAATCTCCAGTGGTTCAAAAAAAGATCAACCGTTAAATGACATCTCCTCTGTCACTATAAACCTAGACATGACTACTTCTAAATTCAACATTAAAACCCTGGCAATTTTTTTTTTGGATCTGCATTACACAGAAAAATAGGCCTGAAAGCTGCTAGGTCTTCAGGGTCCCATCCCAATTTGACAGCTGTACTACATCTGCCTCTACTATGAATTATCATATCTCTCCCTCCTCTAAATTATCATTAAGCATTCTGATCACTTTGTCTACTATTTACAGTCCCCCATGCATATAAGAATCAGTTAAGAATCTTAATCAGTTAAGATTCTCCCCACTTTTCTGCCCTTCATGTGTTTAATAGCTGGCAATATCTCTCACACCTTATTCCCTGACAGAGGCAACATCTATCAATAATGAACAAAATTAAACTACCCAAATCCCTAAACTTGCCTCCCTGAGGCAAACGTAGTTATACAAGTTCTCATAAAAATAAAAAATAGTTTAAGAATTTCTTTACTCAATCATACTTTAGACCCCTGTCAGTCCTTTAGTCTGTCTGATCAAAGTTTGCTTACACTAAACCATTATTTTCAACAGTGGTTCTATTTCTATCTCTCCTTTGTCCAGCAACAAATGACCTGCATGTCTAGTTCGACCCCAGTTTGCCCTTCCTCCATTTCCATTAGTCCCTCGTTTAACCCCAATGTCCACCATCTTCTCCCTTGTCTCCTTGACCTATTTTGGCCTGCAACTTTCTCAGCTCCTGCACCTTCCTTTTTAACTTATCTGATTTATCTTCTGCAAAGATTCTGTGTACGCCAGTCTTCTGTCCCTCCAAACTGCTTTAATGGCATTCTATAATTATCTGCCCTCCTGCTTTAATGGCATTCTATAATTATCTGCCCTCCCTTGATCTCCCCTTTTATCTGTTTACCCTATCCTTTAGACAGCTGACCCTATTAATTGTCCTATACCTCTCTGGCTTCCATCTTCTACCTTTGCTAAGTCACTCTTCCTTTTTACTAATCTATAGCAATCACTACATGATCTGACAGCCTCTATCCAAAGCGCCCACCATACCACTGTCACCTACATTAGTACTATCTAATAACATTCTATCTAGTCTTCTCACCTGATTGCAATCAGTTGTCAAAAATACAAAACAACACTCCGTTCCTGTATTCTTCACCAGTGTCTACCAAGTAATTCTCTTCAAATCTCATCAGCAGAACTCTTTGAAAACTAATTTGAAAATTAATTCTACCAAATAAGCTGTCAAATTCTTGCTACAAAGTCATACTGTACTCCTTTACAAGTGCTGCTCACCTGCTTCCTTCCATATAATACTCAGTACATTAAAATACCTTTCCAAAGCCTCCTCAACCTTCATTTGTGACACTGCCACAACCCTTATTCCTTGTCACAAGCCCATTCCCACAATATTCTCCCCTACTTGCAGACTAAACATAACTTACCATATCTTCCTATCCTAATACCAGTGGGTGGGGCACTGCTTTAATTAGCATTTTGTAGTAAATATTATAATGTTTGCTGTGAAAACATTTATGTGAACTTGTGTAATGTCAACCCACTTGTGGAATGTTGTGCTAGCTAGTCTTGTAGGGCATTTGATGAAAGTGCATATCAAAGGAAAGGTAGATCATTTGCATACAAGTTAAAGTAATGATTGAGCAAATCTAATTTGGAAAGAGTTTTAAAAGTGGGAAAAGAAACAAGAACTATTGGAAGATACTAATGTATACCATTTTGATATAAATGATCATGAGATCATAAGAGCACTGAAGCTATGAGAACTTGAAAGAATGGCCTGTAAGATAGCTGTCAAGTCAGTGTAGAAGTTGTCTTAGGTTATATATTTTGGAGTACTTTGATAAGGAGTTGATAGTTAACTGATGCCAAAATAGAAGCAAAAAAATGATTGACTTCAACAATTCACTTAGCTTCCGGTATCAGTCCAGGAGGATTCAGTATCTGACAGCCTGGGATGATGTGGTCGACAGATGATGCTGTTTTGCAAGTGATGCTCTTCACCTGTCGCCTCTAGGCTTTAGGTTGCTGGCAAAGGTACTTGTCTCCCCCATAGTGCCTTTTTAGGCAATGTCATAAGAACAAAATTCCTGATGTAAAAATATCCTCCAGAAATAAGCTCAGGGTTATGCTATTAAATGTTAGGAGTCTAAATCAGAAACTGCACTCACTTGAAGCACCTCTAACCCTGGAAATTGCTGATATCTGTCCAGTCACAGAGACATGGTTCAAGGCCTCAGAGAGTACCATAGCCATGCAAGGCTACAATGCCTTCCACATGTTTACAATGAATGTGAAAAAAAGGGAGGAGGACTATCCAACTTCATTAAAGACATATACACCTCTAGACTTATTAAATAGTATGACGCCCTAGACTTACTCCAAGTCCAACTAACTGTAGGAAAGAGCCCCCTCCGTGACATTGTTAGCTATAGATCCTCCACCATGAACCACAAAAAACACACAGCCTACCTGGCTGTACTTGAATCACTCTCATTACAGCAAAATACCCTGGTCAAGGGAGACTTTAACTATCTTTCCATCGACTGGGTAACATAAATGTGCACAAACTGACAACACAAATGCTCTGGATCAGATAGTCAGGACCCCCACAAGGGGCTCTAACATCCTTGACATAGTGTTCACCAACATGGGGGATCACTGCAACACCCCATGAGTGGGGCTCTCCCTGATAAAGTCTAATCATAAATCAGTCTCGTTCGAAGTAACTATCATACCTGACCCACCCTCAAGAGCAAAAAGGATAATAAATTTCTCCAATGGAAAATATAGCCTACTGAGAGATTGCATCGATAGTTTCAGACCCCCTGCCAACAATGACAGCAATGACCCCTATACTGAGGTGTACACAAATGCCCTGTGTAGTCACCTATATAAATGTATAGACTCAGCTGTACTGGAACAGATCAAATCAAGATCCTCATGAAAAAATAAGCCACCCTGATGGATATCCTGCATAAATAGGTTATAAAATAAGAGAAAGAAATTGCTGTCACAAAACAAGAGGGAATGGTCCCAGCAAAGGAAGAACTCCCTCCAAAGAATAAACAAGCAGCTTAGATATCTTATATAGTTGACTAAAGCTAATTACAAAACTGAATTAGCATTCCTAGCTAAGGCAAATCGCAAAGCATTCTTTAGCTACATCCAAAATCTAAAAAGTCCCAGCTTTGTGCCGAACTACCTGTGGATGGTACAACTTATACTGAAATTGAGGACATCACCAACCTGCTAGCAGACTTGTTTGGTGAAAACTTCACCCCCCTATCCCCACCAATCACACCCCATAACCTACCTGTCACCAGTCTTCTACCTATTATCTCCAGAGAGCAGGTCATAGCTGCACTCTCCAAGGCCAACAACACAGCCTCTATCGGATTGGTCAACATCCCAGGCTGCCTATTAAATGGTGTAAAGCAGTAGTTAGTGGAACCATTAAGCATGCTCTTCAATCTCAGTCTAAGCATTGGCTTTGTCCCAGGTGAGTAAACTCCTTGCACAAAGGGGGTCCCTCAACGACCCCTGGAACTATAGATCCATAAGCCTAACCAGCTTTATCTGCAAGGCCATGGCCAGAATCATCATGGATCTTATCAACAAGTATATAGGTGACCCTCAAACTCTTTACCTGACCAGTTTGGCTTTGTTAATTGCAAATCTTGTATGCTAAACCTGGTGGACTTCTTTGAGAATGTCACCAAGGCCCAGGATGAAGGCAAAACAGTTTACACTGCCTATCCTGATGTAGCCAAAGCCTTTGACACAATCCCACACTCAGGCATCATTGAGAAACTCACACAGCTGGGATTTAAACCTTACATTACTAGATGGGTTGCCAACTTGCTAACAAACAGAACACAGAGTCAAAATTGGGGATGTCAACTCTACTAGCAGACCTGTTACCAGTGGTGTTCCACAGGAATCTGAGCAAGGCCCCTTACTGTTTAGTATCTATTTTTTAGAAGTCCAGGTGAAAATAGATGGTCTATGGCTTACCAAGTTTGCTTATGACTGCAAACTGGGTGCAAACATTGAATCCCCCAAAAATATCAACATACTGCAAAATGTGCTTACACAGACAAATGATGGTTGTCAAAGTCACAGACTTAAATTAAACACAAAAATGTCATTACCATTCCTTTTGGCAAAGGATAAATCCTGCTAATTACAACATTAATAATATCCCCCTATGTTCAAACCCACTGGTGAGAGATTTAGTAACGCAAGTTAATAGTAGAATTAATTTTAATCAACTGGTGTCCATGGTAGTAAGGAAGGCCTTATATGTAGCACACCTCATAAGCAAAGGTATAGCATCTAAAGGAAAAGAGGTTATAACTCCACTGTACTCGGCTCTAATCAGACCAATAATAAGGTGCTATGCTCCCTTCTGTATGTAACTCACAAGACATCTGCAGCAACTGGAGAGACCTCAGAGTTTGTCACTAAGAAAATTCAGGGCCTACAACCCATGACCTACATGGACAGACTGAAGGCCTTATCACTGGACTCAGTATTGTATGGACTGCTTGGAGGCAACTTGTGCCTGGCCTACAGCGCAGTCTCAGATCCTGCCTTGATAAAGCTGCTGCACATCAACAATTGCAATAGGACAAGATTAACTCACTCTACAGATCTTAACTTAGCCTGCGATATTAACCGGCCATGCTGGAGATACAGATATGTCTCCATGAGGCTGCCACTCCTTTGGAATAAACTCCCAATTCATGTAAAACAGAGCTCCTCAATGACCCAATTTAAGTGTAACCTGGATGACTGGATGGGAAACCATAAATTTGCACCAGGGGTTTTACCTATGTCCCTCTTAGACGGGGGCAGCCGGTGCTGATCTTAGATTCATGCACAAACATAGACTATATATCTTGGTTCATAAGGGAACAAGGGTATAACATGGCTAGGCTTGTAGAGGCCTTAGGGCCAATGGCCTAGTAACCTCCTATGATCCTAAGTATCCCCAGTCTACAACTTACCTTTCCCATTGCTCGAGACCTCCATCAATTTATATCCTTTCTCCTTTCATTAACCCACTTTTAAAATCTTCAGTTTCATATCCTGCATCCAGATAATATCAACTCCCTCCTGCACTAGTTTTCTGTTCACTAATTTCCATTTTATAAGATTGCTGAACCTCCTCTATTTCAAGTAGCTACCCTTTGCATCCCCCCCTCCCATGAGAGAAAGTCTTCTTGACAAATCAGCCCTGCTAAGCTCTATTCCAGCAGTACTGCAGTACAAGAGTTCGTCCACCATTGCCATAGCAGCAGCCATAGCTGGTTATCTAGTTCTCCCATTACAGTCTTAGACACAATATAAAGTCAAATTTACTCAAGTTTCCTGAATGCTCCTTCCCCCAGCATCACTCTAAAATAACCTGCCTTTAACTCCTAAGGACACAAGCTCCATTTTCTATAACTTGTGTCACTGAGTCAAAATCCATCTCTGCTCAGCCATATCCTGGAATAGAACTATACCTTCCTGTAGCACAAACCCAATTAAAGGTGTGCTTCTTAAGTAGAAAAATACATGTGCATTCCAACAAAATACAACATCAGAGTACAGTATGAGGTGTTGCCCAAAAGCCTTAGTCATCTATATATTTGGTCAGTCATAGTCATACAAACCTTCAATGAGTAAGAGGAGAAACATAACACAGAACATTGAGATGTTTGCATATTTTATAAAACAGGGCATGCAGTTTACTATATATATATATATATATATATATATATATATATATATATATATATATATATGGGTCTACTATACATGGTCGACATTTCAGAATGTCGAAGACCATATGGTTGAGACCATATGATCGACATTTGAAATGTCGACCATGTAATAAAAAAAAAAAAACACAACAACAACTTACCTTCACACTGCTAGCAGAGGGGCTACGCCCCCCTGCACCCCCCATAACTTAACTATACCAACTCCGAGATCGCACTACAGTGCGGAAGATGGAAATCTTTCCATTCCGCACTGTATTGAGATGCTGGTTTCTCATAGTCGACATTTCGAATATCGATCATATGGTCTCGGCCATATGGTCTTCGACATTCTGAAATGTCGACCATGTGAAGGGGACCCATATATATATATATATATATATATATATATATATATATATATATATATATATATATATTGCAAGACTCAGTCTTCTTAATTTCTAATACCAATGGTGCCTGACAGTAACTGTGCCCCATATGAAAACCATGTGTTAAAAAATTCTTCTTCTCCACACAAATGTTAAATACATCAAACCCCTAATAAGAGGATATTTAACATAAGCTACTTAACTCCAAAATATAATCCATGCCCCCCATCCTCCCTAGGCAGCATAATCAAACAAACATGCAAACAGGACCCAAAAGCAATATTATACCATTCCACCCCTTCATAAATATAACTCGTACCATTTAGTAATTGCTTACTATTTATACATCTGGTATGAGCAACAAAGTCGAATCTGCTAAAATACCAAATATTCACATATTACAGTACAAACAGTAACAGTGAAAAAATTGTGTCATTGTTGTTTAAACACAATATTAGATAAATGAATAATACTTTTATGAAAGTTGCTATGAAATAATGAAACACCAGTCACCGCTAAGGACCAGAGTCTATATAACCTCTAATCCTTCACTTCTTGCTGAAGTGAAATTCTATTTCTGTACTTTTGTTATTTAATTCTAGGTCTGTTCCAGCCAAAAAACATACATACAGCTCAGATCTATGTAATCTTGACATACTAATTATATCTTATATCTGAATGTGTTCCTTTATTTCTTTCCGATACATTTTTTCACACATAATTTGGACATGTGACAGGGTGAGATTCATGGTTCTCAGTTGCAGATGCAGTGACTTAACACTACTAAAACCTTCCCTCCTTGACTAACAAAGCTTTTTGGTTGGTGAGAGTGAAAGCCCCTTTATTCTCACTTAGCCAGTTTGCAATGGATATAGATTTAAGATCATTGTTCTCATAACACTGGCTATTAATTTTCAAAGCATTGAAATACAGTTCTGAATTGTGTGCAGAGCAATCTTTTTATATTAATACATGATATGGTCAATTTATAAGAATGAGAACTATTCAAAAGAAGTTAGTGATTTGTGGGATATTTTTGGCATGCCTTAGCAGGGAATAGAGGTTAGAGGTAGGGTAGAGTATATTCCTGCTTGAGGTGGTACAACATGACAAGACAAAGGGAACATTGTAAGGTTGGGCCATTGCCTAGCAATTTAAGTGTCACAACAACATTCCATATGCACATGGACTGCTTGACATGCTACTCTTTCCAGTCAGGAATCAACAGGATTCCATCCTGCTCCCTGTACCTGGCCCAGTTGTGCATGCCAGACAGAGCTGCAACTGTCCTACTCATCCCCGATGCCCTGCCATGTTCTATCACTCCCCCCCATAGGACTCCAACCTGTCCTCTGCTGTTCCATGTTTTTTACCTGTCCACCTACAGAACTGAAAAATGGACAAATGTAACTAAAAGGTAGGAAAACCAGGCTAAAAATCTGAACAACTAATTAGCATATAGTTCACATAGTGAATAGCATAACTTCTCCCACTTCCAGTAGTAGGCTTGTCATGTGACTGAAGGTACAACAATGACTGAGGAGACAGAGGTCCCACTACAAACATTATACACACTAGCATGCACATCATTGAGAAGGGTAAAGAAGACAAAATCTTCCAGACCCAGCTGTGGCAGGAACTGGCAGAGAATATCAATGCAGTGGGCAGCCATAACAGGATCCCTGATATGCAGCAGTGTCAATGGTGTAAGAGGTAGTACACTCACCTTTGGTATTGAAAGACCAAATGGCTGTAGGTTATTTTCCTACTCTAAGTGATTGCACTACTGACACTGCAGTACAGCTTAAGGGGGTCATTGCACTCTGGAGTTGCTGTCCTTCAGAAGACATATTAAACCAAGGTCCCACCTGTTGAGCTGGTAATAGCTCATATGGATGTAAATGATCCCACAGTACCTGTCCAAAAGAGTATGGGGAAATCCCCTGATGCCCTGGTAAAATGTCCCTTAGTAATATAAATACCACCTCAGGTGTCCCCTGAAAGGAGGCCACCAACCTGGAGGGCCTAACCCAGCCAAAAAAGAAGAAATAAAATAAATAAAATTAAATATGTTACTGCATGCCAATACCAAGGCAGACGAAATTGCTAGTTACAGGTTGACAACTGGAGGGTAGACCACCAACAGAGAGGTAGAGAAATTCTTTGATATTCCATAAAAGGTGATGTGAGAGAACTCTCATACTTGTTGGCTGCATATTTGTGGGAGCAGGTAAAGGCAGTCCAGGTGTCTGAATTAAATGCACCAAAAGAATAGTTGCACATGACATTCCTGTTGGGCAGCGACTTGAAGTTATGAATGGTTTACTAACAAAAACTAATATGCACACACGATACCTGGGGACACTGGTGCAGCAACAGTGATAACCTGCTCCACAAGGTGTGTATCTATGTATGTGTGTGCATGTAACACTCTGTGTCACCAGAATAATCAAGCTCTAACAAAGGAATTCTATATGTATGCATTCATACATACCACTGGGAGAGGATCAGTACAAATCAAAACATGCCTGATGTCAGAGTGTCTTATGAGGATGATGGTGCTATGCACATGGCATAATTCAGAGTGCCACATAGTGGCATTATCAGCACTGCTAGCAGTGAAGCAGACATTCACAGCCCCCACAGCTCAGATGAAGGTGGAGGGGCAGGATGATCCTCCTTCATCATGTGTTTGCCGATGGGTGTCTTATATAATATCAGCTGAACAGGTGTCTGCACTCCAGATGACATCAGGGGCCAACATTGCCTCTAAGGTACCTACACCAAGTACTGAGATAAGTACTTTAGATCAATGGCATGACTCAGAACATTTCAAGACCTGAGTGTCACTCTTGCCACCAATTAGTATCTGTGCTAGTGAGTGATGCAAGCACTGATGGTCATTATGCTGAATGGCCTCATATAGGGCATACAGCATAATAGTCATAGAGCATGGATGGCCATTATGCTGTATGGCCTGTGTGAGAAACTGCAGCTGTTGCAGGGACCATAGAACACACTGAAATCCATCTAGAGATATATTGCATATAAAGGTCATCAGCAGCAGTCATGCCTTTTGATGGCATTAATGGCTAGGTGGCTACACATAGTGCAACCAGGATGCAGAGAACGGGCTATGATGGCCATGACAGAGAATGGATATGTACTGCATTATCACATGCAAGGCTTATGAGGACTGCACATATCATTTCAGAGACAACTTCTCTGTCTCCACTGTCTGTGGCAGCCTCTAACCTAGGCATGGACACTCCTGTGGTCATAGTAAATCCACATACAGAGTGGACAAACCCAACCAGCCAGGCAAATCAAAGTTGAGCAGTTCAACACTATCACACATCCCTCTAGTCATATGAAAACCCACATTTATCTGTGCACATTCTCAGGATCATGGAGACTACCATTTTGCTAGAATGCCACAGGAGTGTTCCTACCTGTGCTGTTAACAAGATACACTATCCCCTAGATTGATTGCATTGTGTCTTGAAATTCCATAGTACACTCAGACAAATTTCCACCCTTAGAAGTTCTGACCCATCATTAGAGGATGTGATCCATGACTCTCTCAAATGTCCTGGCCATGTGTATTTTTTTTCAGATTACCTTTATTGTATTTTTAACAAGATACAACAGAATATGATTTGAATTCTAACCATATTAAACTGGCATCAAAAATACACACTGACTAAAACTACATAGTTAGTAACACCTATCATAATTACCATTTGGTACAATATTAACTTTTTTTTTTTAAAAAATAACCCATTTTTCTTCATTTAGACTTGCCTATGCCATGGCCACCTTATTCCTGGCCATGATTATGGCTGTTGTACCCACCAAACATGTCCACTCCACCTTTCCTAGCATTGCTTCCCCCCTCTCTGTGCACCCCTCTACCTGTAGTAGTGATAATGCCTGTGTCCTATATTCTCCTCTTACTAGTGTGTGTGTGTGTGTGTGTGTGTGTGTGTGTGTGTGTGTGTGTGTGTGTGTGTGTGTGTGTGTGTTGTAATAAATGATGTAAAGCATAGCCAGTCAATGCACTGTAATACACATTCCCACTGTGTTTCCTGTTCACTGTGTCCACATTTGGATCAAACACCATCTTGTTGCCATTGCCACAGAATATTGCATCTGCCTCCAAATCACATGAGGAGCAGCTGATTCTCCCCATGATCCAGTGCTACCTCAATTACGTCAGGCAATCCTGTGTCATAACTTCTTATATTGCACCATGTTGTTTAGCATAGCACATAGCAGGGATATCTTGCTTTTGATGTCTAAAACATAGTGCTGTGCACCACCAAAGGAACCCAAGTAGCAGAAGATGGCCTTCAGCAGTCTGAGCACATGTTCAAAGATGTTATGTGTCTCTGACACTGTGGTGTTCTGTACTGTCTCTCCCATAATATCAGCACTCTGGATCGGGTTATTGGCCATGGTTCCAAGTCATATTAAGCATCACATGCAACTCACAACCTTGGACAACATTATGAGTGGTGTGCTACCTGTATTCATAGGGCGGTACTATTTGAGATTCTGTGGGTGGCAATGTGTGCACCTACCAATTAAGGCAAACAGAACACAGCTCTGGATAAAGTGCCCCTGATAAGCAAAAGAGCAAATCCAATGAAAAAAACTCCAGAGGCACACCACGACAAATGGAGCCGAACTGATGAAAACATTTTTTTTCACACAAAGAGCACAGAACAATGGCCAGTAAGCACTTTCATTAATTAATGCAGTAATCAAAAATCAATTAAATTAATTTAATTGATTTTTGATTACTGCTTTAATTAACAATGTAATGGGATGATTTTGCTTGGAGCAAGCTGGTTAAACCTGCCTTTATATTGATGCACTATAGAAGGAGTACTTTTTAAGTCTGAAGAAGCATTCAGAGAAATGTGAAAGCGCTTACTGGCCATTATTCGAGCTCTTTAAAAAAAGGTATTCATCAGGTCAGCTCCGTTTGTCGTGGTGTGCCTCTGGAGTTTTTTTCATTGCACCTACCAATTAGTTACATTGCAAAAAATATTGATATAGGTTGCACTTGTGTTAGAAGTGGGAAACATGGCAACTGCATGGGTGATGCACACATTCGTTGCATGAAATACCCTGGCACTGAATTGCAGCTGACAGTTGAAGGAGTGATTCAAAATAAGTATGACTTGAGAATGTCTATCTGTTGTAAGAACAAACATAAAGCCTTCTCCTACTATGTCTGGAACTTAGAGGCAATGCTTATCAATGGTAAGGGCTATTATACACCAGAAGGAATTACTCATTCCCGGAAGAGACCACAGCAAGTTAGTGGACAAAATCAGCTTGAACAGTACTCATCTGTCTCTTCCTAACTTTGTCCATCTTATTAGTACACCCTCATCAACCCCTACGATCACCTCCAAATAAGTCCTTAACGCTGTCTAACTCCATGTGTCTTGATAATGTAACAAGCTGCCTTCATGTAAGCACCAAACACTGTCTGGTTGATTTTCTACTCAGTCTATTCAACTTCAAACCCTCTACTGGATTCCTGCCAAAGGAATGGAGAACTGCACTAGTTATCACACTCCACAAAGGAGGTGTGGGTCCAGGAAACTGCAGGCCTACAGGTCGCACTAGGCTTATCAGCAAAGCAGTGAGATTGATGATTATGAAACTTATTAATCAAGGGCATAGGCAGTCTACAGTCCCTGCACCAAAGCCAAGTTGTGTTTGAAAAAAGCATGTACTGCCTCCTGAACTTGGTGAGCTTTCCATGTCAAACTCAACAAAAAATGGAGCTGTAGGCAGCAACACAGACTCTACATAGTTCCCTATAGAGGAAAGAGTTGTATAAACCAACTGTTTTGGGCATCTACTGTGATGTGCAGTATCTTCATGATAGCAGGGCATGATTCACAGATGGCATGCTGTGGCAGGGATAGCTATTCAAGTGTAAAATATAGCTCCAGGTGATTCAGTCATGTTGACTAATGTCACAAAATGGACATGGGTATTTGCTGGTGATAAGTGGGTTGAGAACCTAGCCTACAGTGTCCTACACCATAGACCCATGTTAACGGTAGAAGGGATGTATGTGCCTCTATTGGTCAGTGTTTGCCTGCCATAAAGCCCAGCAGCCCTGGGTCAATAAGCCGCTCGCCAGATGGTGTCTATTTGCACATCTTGGGTTACTAGAGGGAAAGCTGGACATAAGACCATCAGTCTGCTGCACTCATTGTAGGTTTACTGACGGGACACACTTTGGAAATGGATGACATGATTGTATGGACTAGGCTGGACATCCTATGTATCTAAGAGACAAGGTGGAAGGGCAGTGCAACAAAGCTACTTGGCTTGGGATCCAGAGTCTACTGCTCAAGAGCAAAACAGGCTACAAAAGGTGTGAGAATTATGGTGAGGGAGAGGCTTCAGAAGACAGTGAGGGATGTCATTAGAATTAGTAACAGACACATGGTAATCAGGCTCCAGCCAAATAATAGGGCAGCATTCATAATCTCAGCCTATGCCCCACAACAGGATTGTGATACTGAAGAAAAAAGTGCATTTAGACTGCAGATGCAGGACCTACTAGCTAAAGCAGGACAACGTGAATTGATGTTAATAATGCATGACTTGAATGCACATATCAGGACAGACAGAACAGGGTATGAGGACTGCTCGAGTCCACATGTGTAGGGCAACAGGAATAAAGGAGAGGTCATTCTAGACTTACGTCTAGCAAATGGCCTGATAGTAACCAACACATGGTTCAGAAAGAGACACAGTCACAAGATCACATACAAGAGTGGTCAATATGCAACTCGGGTAGACTTCCTCCTAGTAAGGAAAGGACACTGGGGTAGAATCAGTGATTGCAAAATAATCCCCAGTGAAACAACTGGCCCACAGCATAAATCACTGGTTGCCACAATCAATTGCAAGCAGTGGTCAGAGAAAGCTTTAAGGTAAACAGAGACCAAGATGAAGACCTAGAAGTTGACTGGAAAGAAAGTGCAGGTGTTCAAGGAATTACGTAGAGCTGTAGCACCTCAAGAAGAGAAAAAGGAGTGGCTTGGATGGCAGACTGAAAGCAGCACAAATCCTCTGCTCTGCAGTACTATAATTATCCTGTCAGGAATTATTTGCAAAAATCACCATAAACAACTTTAAAACAGCTGATCTACAATCTAGGAATCGCAAGCTCTTTATTGGTGTGTTTTTCAACCCATAAGTTTTATATTTTCCTGTCAAAATTTACAGAAGAAGAAAGAGAGAACTGCAACGGAATAAAGGATGAGTCTTCTGAAATCCACTGAACAGGACAACTTCATGAAAAAGGAGAAACATTCAATCCGCATGAGCATTCAGGATCTAATCTTAAAAATGGACAAACTGGACCTTAAAGAAGATAGAATTAAAGAAGATTCAACCAGACTGATTCAACTATTAAGTTATATTTTAAAACAGCAAACATTTCAGATAAAAGCACTAGAAGAGCCAGTTTCAGAGATTGATGGCAGACTAATAGAAGGAGAAAACAACAGTGAACTCCTTCTACAACAAAATAACAGAAGTATTAACAAAACTGATGACTTCGAAAACCGGTCCAGAAGAAATAATATTAGAATTTACGGCATACTGGAAGGAATGGAAGCAGATAATGTAGTGAATTTTCTAACCACATGGTGTCCCAAAACATTAAACTTACCAGAGGCTCTTTCTTTCGGCATTGAAAGAGCCGACAGAGCATTATCTATAGCTCCTCCTAACAGCAAGAGCACTTACTCAAGGTCAATCATTGTAACATTTATAACCAGCCAGGACAAGGGTCTTATCTTAAAAATCTGCTTAGGCTCTCTCCCCCTTGAAAATAAATGATCAGGTATTCAGATTTGATAATGATTACTCCTCGGCTGTCCTTTCAAAAAGGAAAACTTTCATTCCCCTTATTAAAACACTAAAACAAGCTGGTATCAAAGCACAACTAATATACCCAGCCAAAATAAGACTCTGTCTACCAGAAGGAAAAATAGCTTTCGAAACCCTTGAAGAAGTAAATACCTACATAAAGAGGAAAAACTTAATCAACACTGGAGAACAAATGGATACTACTTCTACCTTAAAAAGACAAGCAAATAAAACTAATTGGTCTGTGAAAGAGAAAAAAATCTAGAGACAAATAAAAGCATACTTGATTTCCTTTTACTTCCAACAAGTAGCTGTTTTAGATTTCTTAGGAACATCTACAATGAAAAACAAGGTGAAATTCTTTGTTCCTTATGCCTCAGTCAATATCAATAGTTTTATGTCATAATTTAATAAGTAGTAGTTACATAACCTAACCTAATAAATAAGGCAAGTGTTTAAGATGTATTCTGCTAATATACAGTCACTATGCATCAGTAATTATCATTAACTGGTCTTCCCATTAAGCATTTATAAACTAAAGAACTATAAAAGAGAAAAGGAAGACTTCCATAAATAAATGTCATTAATATGGGTAATACTTCCCTGCCTCTAAGTATAGTATGTTATTTACAAAATTTTAGCCCATCTTTTTATGTTTGCGCTGTGGGAAAGGCTGTGTGTCTCTTTGTAACATCTGTTTCAATACACCATGTGTAATCCTGTTTATATTACTCAATTGGTGACATTTATTGTGTTGGGTGCCTTGTGTGGTCTGCCCTGAATGAAACTGCATGATGTTGCTGTTTTTTTTTTTTTTTGTTTTGTTTGATATTGCTGTTATGGTTTCTGCTATTTTTAGCCTAAAAATTGCTATCTCTGTTAAATGCAGCAATTACAGCATATCCGCAAGTGTTTTAAATATAAAACTATGAACTGAAACAAGTATTCCTGCCTTCATACCTCAATTTTCTCTCAGAAAACTTTGAATTCTGGCTTGAGCTTTGCTAAGCAACAACTGGGATGGCTTATAGGAAGCTACTATTGACCTTTGAACTCTCCTCTTACTTGAGGACTTGTCGGGCCAACCGGAAAGTAACAAGATCAAGAAAAACATTAAAAAGGACTTTCTTCAACAAAAAACAAAATAAGTGACAGACTGTAATGTTTTGAGGACAATTAAACTAGACAAATGCATCAGATACATTGTAATATATATTTGAAGCTCTGTTTTTGTTTTGCAGCTACAGACTTTATGTAATCTTTTACTTTGGAGTCTTGACACATGTTAGTGTCCTTTTTATTTTCTTTATGATTCCATCTATTATGTTTCATTCTCTTGGGAAAAAGAAAGGTAAAGGAAAGGGAAAAAAGAAATGGAATGAAAGAAGAAAAGAAAAGAAAAAAAGAGATTTTGTAAGTAAGACCTGGGTTTGAATTTCAAACTCCAAGACAACGTAATAAGACTTCTCTCCTTAATAGACACAGCAAAGAAAAACAAAAATAAATTAACCATAATGAGTCTTGATATTGATAAAACATTTGATTCATTCATCTGGTCTCAATTATTTACAGTATTACAATGATATAACTTTTCTTCAGACTTTCTAAAACTAATTGGAAAACTTTGAAGACTGTGTCTCTTTCATAAAGATAGGTGCTTTTCTGTCCTCTTCTTTTAAACTCATAAAAGGTACAAAAAAGGCTGCCCTCTTTCCCCCTTAATCTTTGCCCTAGCTGTAGAGCCATTGGCTAACTATATCAGAAATAATATACATATAAAAGGTTATGACCTCAATAGAGACCTATCCCCAAAGATTCAGTTATTTGCTGATGATCTATTACTAACTAGTGGGGACATTGAAATATCTTTAGATCACATTTTGAAGGCTGCCAGCCTAGCCAGATAGAATTTTATAGATAATTCTATCATTTGTAAATATGAATGTTGAATTACAGACTTGTTTTCTTAAATGAAAGAAAATACTGTGAAATGTTGACATACTGGCTTGTTTCTTAAATGAAAGAATATGCTGTGAAATGTAGAACTGGAAATAAATGTGACAGTTGTGCACTATCCGGCTCCAGATGGGCTAGATGAAGTCATCCTGCCTTTTGTTTTAACTTAAGGAATAATTACTAGAGTTTACATATGGAATGTTTTTTATTGATGTAGTTTCCTGCAGGTGCAAGATAACTGTAATGTTGTATCTGTTAGCCTGGGAACACCAGGAAAGTGTAAAAGAAATGATGTAATGGGAATAAGGACTGCAATAGCAATTTAAACAGAGAGAATCAGAAGGCATTAAGCATTTTTGACCTGACTATCCAACTCACAGCACTGTCTTGCTCATATGTAAGTTATCTTAGACTTCTGTTTTCTTTTATAAATAGCTAGGAACTAGAAAGATTAGATTGTGTTTTTTTCAGTGATGTCAGAACTGTACTACTGAATTATTTTAAGTATTTCTATGTGATTTCTGAACTCTTGACTTGTTCTTGTGTAGTAAGAAGTATCATCTTGTGTTTTTATTATTTATTATAAAATATTTTAAAACCTTTTAACTGTGGCTGGTTTGTGTAGAGATAAGTTAAGCTGTAAGAGTACTTGCATGCCTTTGGTAAAACTGTACAAAGCCTCTCTAATAGCTTTAGCCGTGGGCTATACTACCAACTGGATAATATTATTGCACAGTAATAATTGGGCACCCTTTTAAAGGCGTTTGAGTAGCTGATAAATATTAGTGGGTGGTGGCAAGTGATTACTACCATATAGTCTGTGTAAAAGGGGCACAGCTGGAGAACCTGTGCCAGACTTCCCCAGAAGTGTCTTTGTGGTTGTGTAAACTCTTATCTCAAAGTTTCTGTGTGTCAGCTACTTGGGCAGGGACACGAAGCACTGGTTGAACAGAGAGAGTGCTGGAGATTTTAGCTTGCCCACTAGGCTGAGATCTGGACCCTATAGCTGTGCCATTGCGGAGTCTTATTGGGGACCTGGAGAGCAAGGGAGTGACCATCCCCAGACTGACCTCTGTGTGCTTTTAAGGGAAATTGCACTTTACTGTATGTATTGTTTATCCTTTCCTCATATATGAGATGCCTTCTCTGGTGTTAGTGGTTAGGATTGAGGCTCCTTGATTGCTGGACCAGGGCACGGGCATCACACACCTGCTTAATGCTCTAGACTTATCTGAAAAATTGTCAGGATTAAAATTTAACCATAACAAAATCCTACCCTCTTAATAAATAAAAACTGTCACTACTAGAAGAAGAAATTATAAACTCTTTAACTGGGATACTACACAAATTAAATATCTAGGTGTCTTCATTAATTTAAATCATAAAGAAACAGTCTCTATAAAATACAATAATTTAATAAACTCAATCACTAATCTTATAGATAACTGGAATAGATTCTATTTTACTTTCAAAGACAGACTAACATTAATTAAAATGATATTATTATCCAAAATCCTTTACACCAGCCTGCCCCTGATTATTCCCCCACCTAAGAAAGTTTCAAAAAAGATTAATAATATTCTATTAAAGTTTTATCTGGCACCTCAAAAACCGAGGATATCTTTATAAAGACACACCACAAGTTGGAACGAAGGACGCATTAGCTTCCCCAATGTTGACTTTTATATAAATGCTGCTAGTTTTAACACAATTTTTCTATGGATAAATTCCTCATACAATTCATATTGGAAATTAATACATGAAAAAATGTTATTAACTAATAAAATATTAATTGAGCCTCTTATTAAAATACATAAAAATATCTTTATATGGTCATTAAAAATATTTATACAAGATAAACAGAAATTAAGATCCTGTTCTTCCATCAATCTAATACTAACAAATTTTAAGAGATTTGCTCAAACCAGCCAGTTAATTAAAAACTTATTAATATCCACCTTTCCAATTGCCTACACTAATGAGTATCACCTTTGATATTAATAAAATGCTCGAATTCAAGGAGAGTAACCTGTTATACTGGAACCAATTTTTGTCCACAAATAAAATTCATCCAGCTAATTATCTAACTGGCAGGTATAGCCTACATAATAACAAATGGATAGATATACAAACATGCAGAGATTTAATTTAGAACAAAATTATATTCTCATTGCAAATTTGTGGAAATAATACAATACAGCAACTAATGGTTAATATTACTAATGGCTCTTTAAAAGGCACCTCATTTATATCCTTAATCTATAAAACCATTATATCTAATTTCAGCTTTATAAACATCTCTTCTTACTAGGGTTATTCTACTAAAATAAATAAAGAAGAATTCATTGCTACCACTAAAAAATCTCCTCCTAAAATTGATACAAAAAACAATAATCCCCCCCTACTGGAAAATATACATTTGGAAATTTTTCCATAGAGGTTACTACACACTACAAAGAATTGCAACAATGTATAAAAATAATGATATGAAATGCTGGCGATGCAAAGCAGCAGATGCTGACTGGTATCATATGATTGTTGTATGTACAATGTTATCTCAATTTTGGAGTGAATTTAGAAATTTCAGCAATGCCTTATGGAATTTTAATTGTATAATGTCTATCTCCTTCATTCTATTTAATGTACCAATGCTAGGGGTTATACCCAAAACTCAGGTAGATATAGTAAGGTCAATTTTTGCATTTGCAAGGAAAGTTGTAATAAAAAAATTTAAAAAACAATGCTCCTCTTTTTTTTTTTTAATTAATTTATTTATTTAGCTACAGCACTATGTGATAAAGAAATCATTAGTATAAAGGTCAAAACAAAAAACTTAACACACAGATTAATCACTTGGGAAAAGTTACACTTATTGCAAAAATTTTAATCGATTTCCTGAATGTATACAAATGTTTAACTTTGTTATGGACTCTATATAGTTTTCTTTTTCAGTTATGATTGTAAATATATTACTGTTTTATTAAAAAATAAAAACAAATTTTGAAAAAAAGAAGAGGAGGAAATAGGTGGAGTTGATGAAGAATGGCAGTGCCTCAAAACAGCATGTGTAAGAGCTAAAAAACAGTTATGTGGCTGAGTGGAAGATAAAAAATGCAGAACAGGCTAGGAAAGAATACTGGTTGGCTAACAAAAAAGTTAAGAAATGAGTTAAAATAACAATAAACAAGGCATCAGAGACACTCTATCATCTTCTGGAAAGTAAGTCAGTAGCTGGCTCAAAGAAACTCTATCAGGTTGCAAGGCAAAGGCAGAAAAATAAGGAAGACAGTCATACACCTTCCATAAAGGATACTAGCAACCAGGGGTGGCTCATGCTATAGGACTGCAGGACTGCAGACCCTCCACCTGTAGAAAAATAAAACGAAAACAATAAAAATTAAAAACAGTCCCCCCACCGTAGAAAGAAAGCAAACAAAAAAAATTCACAAGTCCCAGAACTCCACACATGCGTGCTTGGAGTTCCTGGTACTCAGACTACTGAGTTAGGCAGTTTGGATAGGGAAGACACGGATCTCTGCCCTGCCAGCTCAGAATTCTGTGCAGTGATGACTGCACAGACCGGAAGGTCACCAGACTGCATCTCCCACAGGCTGGAGATTCCAGCCTACTCCTGTGACATCACATGATGAAACAGCTTGCGTGGGCTGCTACAGAGGATGACCAGAGTTGCTGGGGCAGGGAAACAGTTGTGTGGGCTGCTACAAAGGACAAACAGAGTTGCTAGGGCTGATACAAACGGAGCTTGATCCAATCTATGGAGGGAGAACAAACAGAGTTGCTGCTATGGAGGTAGGGTGCTACAAACAAATGGAGGTGTGTATATGTGTGTGAAATGCCCCAGTTGCTATATACTGGTGGCTAGAGAGAACACATGGTGGTGGGTAGAGAATATTCAGGTTTGAACCCTGTACCTTGGGTGTAGGTAGTAAGGGCCTGAATTCCCTACCCACCACCATATGTAAAAAAAAATTGCAGATTTTTGTATATTTGTTCTGTTCCTCATAAAATCTGTGGCTTCTGTATGTTTGTTGTTGCTAGCAAAGTCAGTAGTGCAGTGGTGCACTGGCAGCATTGTTGCTTGGCAGATATAGATTCTCTGGTTTGATTCTTGGCTGGGGTGCTTTCTGTGTGGAGTCTGCATGTCTTCCCATCTTACAAAGACATGTCTGGAGTGTTTCTCCCTGCTCTGCTGAAAGATGGCTTTTGTTCCAAGTCAGACTTTTTTGGTTAACAAATGTTAAATAAACATAACAGGCATTTGAATTTTAGATTTCATATTCTTCAGAAAATACTTAAGTTTATAACATGGATATTTGAAATTTGTCCTTATTTTTGGGACTGTACTCCCCCATTATTGGCTTTGTCCAGGTTTTTTGTGCTAAGGTTGAGAGCTATGGGGAGAACTGAATTCACTGAATATGTTTGGGGGCTGTATTCCCCCATTACTGGCTTTGTCCAAGTGTTTTTTGCTAAGAGGTTGAGAGGTATGATGAGAACTGAATTCACTGAATATGTTTGAGGGCTGTATTCCCCCATTATTGGCTTTGTTCAGGTGTTTTGTGCTAAGAGGTTGACAGCTATGGTGAGAACTGAATTCACTAAATGGTAGTCATTTAAGTTTCAGTCTTCCTCTCTTTCACAAAACAGCTGATTTGGCATAGTGGTATGTTGCTCTGACTGTTTTGCACAGGGTTCCCCTGGGTTAAGACCTGGCAGTGAACTGTATGGTGGCAACACAGCATTTTATTGTAGCAGCTTTCCAACATTATGCAAGCAATGTTTAAAATGTGTCCCTGGTTTTTGGGCTTTTGTCCCCCCCTCCCAATAAATTTTGGCTTTTTCCAGATTTCTTGTGCTGCAAAGTTCAGAGATACAGCGGAGTGTCGAGTAGATTTTACAAAGAGCTGAGAGCTGCAGGGGAACAAAAGTTTAGTACTGCTTATGGTGAGTCTGCTTGCATTGTTAATAGCACAACACATAGTGTACTTGCTTTTGATGCAGAAGGCTGTGGGTTCTACTCCCGCAGTAGGTAGATGCACTGCTGATACTGTACTGTGTTGCAAATGGGGTGGGTGTTGCAGTCCTTTTTGGTGAAGATACCTATGAACCTGTCAGTTTGTCATCCATTCCCTACTGCGATATTACTAGCTTATCCTTTTTTTTAATGCAACATGGGCAATTTATTCCTCAAGGGCAACAACCACTTTATTTGTAGATGAAACAATGACATGTAAAGTTGTTTGCTAGCAGCAACCTCTTCATTAGTTACAGATTTCCTTAATGTGGAATCTAGATGAATTTTATCTTCAGAGGTTGTGCATATTTACTGATACTGATGGACTAGAAGTTTGAGTAGACTTTTATGATGAAAATCTAAGTTTGAATAGACTTTTATGATGGAAATGTTCTGAAATGGGCAGTTTTGTCATTATTGGTGGATGCATTTTGTTTCATTGTTTACTGGAAAAATGTTCAAAACAATAAATTTAAAATGCCCTCTAACAACGGTACTGTATTGTGCAAGAAATATCATTTAATAAAATCAGGAAGGTGTATCAAAGAGCATGTGTATGTTTCGTGTTCAAGGGGTCTATGATTTGAAAACAGCCCAAAGTTAATCTTTATCTGCCACTGGCAAAATGTATTTTCTTTGAATGTGGGTTTCAATGCTGTTTCAATGAATGTGAGTTTCAAGGGCAGAGAAGTTTTAATGCTAAGTCTATTTTCATTCTCAGACTGCATTGCTTTGTTTAGCAGATATCTATTAAGGTCTGTGCTGTAAAATGCAAAATAAAACTTTCAAATGAAATCCATATCATCGCAGACATAAAGCAGTATGCACATTACAGTGTTTATAGTAAATGGGGCTAAATAACCAAGGAATGGGACATTGGAATGGCTGCAGGGGGGAGGCTCCATTTGACCATGATTTTGTGAGGGGGGAAGGGCAGCAAACTCAGACAGCCCCGGCTGAACTATACATCTCAACTGTCCAGGTTTTTGCAGAATGAATAGATTTTTGCTTCTTATTTTTGGTTTGTTCCTCATAAAATTTGTGGTTTTCTGGCAAATCATTTAGGAATGAAGTCACTAAATAATGACAAACATTGAGTTTCAGACATTATAACCTTCAGAAAAATGCATGCTAAAGCAAGACCTGTTATTCTATCGACTGTCTTAAGTTTATACAAGAGCAATGTTTAGTACTGTTTGTATGTTCCCCAATATATTTATTTGGCCTTGTCCAGATTTCCTGCATTAAGAGGTTGAGAGGTACTTGCAAATAAATCGATTTATAGAATTAGGAATATCCAAACCTCTCAACTGTCCCCAATTTCAAAATGTTGCTCTCCCCCTAATAGTTCCTCTGCAAAATGGCAATTTTGGAAGAAAACGTGGAGGGTTTACAATTATAAATAACTGTAATGATCAGAGTTATAGATTACTTTTATTTCAGAAATGCATGTAGATGATCTTATTTTGTCAGCTGCTCAAGTTAACAGTACAATATTAAAAAGGTGTCCCTTCTTTGACAGGTTCCCAGCTGTATTGTGTGGCAATTTTATATTTTTGCATCACATTTTTGGTCTGTTTTTCATAAAATTGAGGTTTTCTGCCAAATTAGTGGCAAATCATTAAAGACTGAAGTTAGAAAATAATGGCAGACATTTGAGTTTCAGATTTCATACCCTTCAGAAATTTCATACTAATGTAAGACCTACTACTATTCTATTATCTTTCTAAGTTTATAAGAGCAATATTTAAAAATGTTCCTTATTTTAGGGCCTGTGTCCCACTTCTATGTATGGCTTTGTCCAGATTTCTTGCTTTGAGGTTGAGAGGTATGAGTGTCAGAGCCATCACCATCAGCCAGAGACATTTCAAATTGTGACATACTTGTTGCAACCCACTCCCCCATGTAGTGACTCTGGATGTGTCCAAGCAAGGCAAGGAGCAGGTATGCAGTGTAAGTGTACAGAGTATTCCCCCATCCAAGGTAGTCACAAGTATGACAGTGGCTTTTCATCTGTTCTTGATTTTGCAGAATGTTCTGGTTTTCTGTCATATTTTTATACTGTTTATTTATGCTTCTTATTATTCAGAAAATGTGTGCTTGTCACAGTGCCCTGTTGCTTTGTGTTTAAGTAGCAATGCTTTAATGACCATCGGGTAATCTTGTCTGAGATTGTAAGATGCAAGTAAACTTTAATAAGCATACTGTTAAATAATTACCAACACCGAAAGCCTTTTTGTTGTTGCCATGTAGAGAATATTTACATAACTAGAGAATGTACAAGCCTTAGGTATTGAAATACATATGACGGTATTTGTAATAAAGGACAGGATTACAGTATTTTCAGAAGCTCATTACATTTGTTTGAGATATGCAGTCATCTTTGCAGGCTTTACCCATAAATTAAACAAAATGCCAATCTATCATGTGGGGGTCCATAACTTGTGCAGTAATCCTTTAAGCAATTTATCTTGAGCTTGTTTCTTGTTTGCTGTTCATTTTTTACTTTGATCATGTTTTCACCATGAAACAAGTAGATAGTTGTTGTCAGGCAGCAGGTCTTTTTTGGATAAGAACCATTTTTACAAGTGGGGATATCACAGAGATTTCTGCTTTCAGCATGTTACTTGGTACTTTTATAAAGCTGAATATACGTTATAATTAGAACTGCAGTGCAAGGAGAAGCTTGTTTTTTGTACTTGATTTTGACTAGTATTCCAGTAATGTATTTAAAAAGTAATTTGTTTTTTCATGCCTCACAACCTTTTTCTTTCCATCTAGATATTAAGTAAGCTGTCATGTAGCCAATGCATTGAAATATTTTTTTCTTCTACATTTCATTTTGTCTTGATTGGACTCTCGTAATGACAGTTTGGCACACAGGGCAGCATATTTAAAGTTCCAGTTGTTGTGTTTTTGAGCATAGCTCCACCCCTTTCTAGTTGGCCATACCTCTTCCCATTGGCCCCACCCATTCAGCTGTCTCTTGCAGCCCCCCTTTAATTTGAAGTCACCAGCCGCCACTGCTAGCAACAACCTGCTCACCAGTCGACAGGACATCAAAGCCAGATGGAAAGAGTACTTCCAATAGTTTATGAATGAAAAAAAAATGCAATAGCAGTACTGCCCCAGACACAGCCTATGATGAGACAAGAATAGGAGCCCACCATAGAAGATGCAAAAACAGTACTAAGGAAAGTGAAATCAGGGAAAGCAGCAGACACAGATGAGGCTGCAACAGATATGATAAAACTGCTAGCTGAAATAGGGGAGAAATGGCTCCTGAGGGTAATCATTGCAGGGTGCAGAGAAGGGTGTATCCTAGATGACTGGAGAATAAGCATACTACTGCCAGTGTTCAAGAACAGAGGGGACATTCACAACTGTGGGCTGTACAGGGGTATCAAACTCCTGTCACATTTCATGAAAGTTCTGAAGAAGGTGAGTGATGGACATGCAGAATAACAGAAATTAAGATGGAAGATGAGCAGTTCAGATCAGGTTGTAGCACAGCTGACTTGGTGTTTGCAGTGGGACAAGTAGGTGAGAAGAAGCTAGAGATTAGGAAAGAGTCCAACTGGGCATTTCTAGACTTGGAGAGACCATATGACAAAGTCCCAAGAAGGCTGATTTGGACAGTCTTGTGGTGGTTGAAAGCCCAGGAACATTGGTAACATTACTGTGAGCTATGTAATGGACTCAATGACTCAATCAAGAACAGTGTTTAGTCTTCCAGAGGGGGCTACCAGTTGGAGTGCTATGCACTAGGGTTCAGCTTTGAGCCTGCTGCTGTTCATAGTGGTAATAGACTACATTAGCAAACAGGCTGGGTGGGACAGATCAACAAAGTTGCTGAATGCAGATGATATGGCATTACATGCAGATTCTGAGCAAGAACTTCAGCAAAGGATATGGGGAATGGAATACAAAACTGAAGGCGCATTGGACTAAACAGATAAGGCGGTTGTAATGGCAACAAATGTTGGAAATCATAAGAAGCTGAGAATTCAGATAGAAAGGAAGATAGTGAAACAGGTCAAGAGCTGCAAGTATCTGAGAGATGTGGTTGAGGAGAAGGAAAGTCTGAATGAGGAGGTCAATGCTATAATCAGAGGGGCTGTAGCCAACTGGCACAGAGTTCCAGGTGTAGTCTATTACAGAAGAATGCCAAGGAAGCTGAAAAGTAAGGATGTAAGGTATATAAGACAGTGGTGCTTCCAGTACTACTGTATGGCATGGAAACATGGGCAGTAAAGACAGAACAACTGAGGAAGCTAGAGGTGATTGAAATGAAGTGCCTGAGAAGGGTTGTAGAATGCACACTGTGGGACGGATGAAAGAAATGGGGACATAAGAGCAGAAACCAAAGTAGCTGGAATTTCAGAAAAGGTAAAAGAGAACAGATACGCTGCTTCAGGCACATCTGCAGAAAATCTGAAGACAATCTGGTGATGAAGATTTGGGACAGAGAGGAAGAAGGCAAGAGGAAACAAGAGCATCTAGCAAAGAGGTGGACTGATTGTGTGAGAGAAGTCCTGCAACAGCCAGGCATGAATGTCGAAGAAGGCAGGAGAGTGGCACTGACTAGAGAGAGATTGCAATAGGTGACATGACACCCCAACCTATGTAGAAAATGGGAAAAGGGGGGATTGATGGAAAAAAAGAAAGCTGAATGACTGGAAGCCCATCCAGTTAATATATTGGACTACTGGACAACATATGGAGCAGGAGGATCTTGATAGCAATCTGAGTACAATGAAATTTCTCTATGGCATAATCAAAATGGCCTATGTCACACAATGTCCACACATTGGAGGTTGTATATATATATATATATATATATATATATATATATATATATATATATATATGTATAGTACACTGCTTCAGATCCTGACACATCACATGATGAAATTGGTGTAGGATTAGGTGGACCAGTACACCTTGTTAGATTTTGATGGGTCCCTGTAGCATGGATTGTTCATGCTACACATTTATTTGTGTCCCCTGGAGTAGTTGTTCCACATGTCCCATATGATGACATGTAAAGATAGGACACATAGACAAAATCCTGTAAGGTGTCCTTGTGCACACTGTAACATCTGGCAATGTCCTGGCCATATAGGTGGTTGTATGTCAGCTGCTGGTAGACTCTTTTTGGCTCACAAGGTGGTGACTAGCACATTCTGTTCAACCACTGCAGATGCCACTCCTATTATCTTAGTGCTAGTGATTCATATGTACACCAAAAAATGTTGTCTTTTCAGAGTAGCTAATAGCAGTTTATCATGCTAATTGCATATATTTCTGAATTGTGCTGCTTTTTATTTCATTTACACAAGAAATGCTTGTCATTATCATGTTGACACCTAAGTTGCATGTCATTATGTAGACATTAACATGCGATGCACACCAAGCTATTTGCCCAGTAATGTGGTCATGCTGCATGTATCTCTGAATGACCCCATCACTGTACATCACCATTTACCATGCTATTTAACACAACATACTGTGCTACTGTTTCTGAATAACCCCATCTTCATAATGTACTTAATGTGCATTCCAGTCTTGTTTTTTTCTTTCTTTCTCTTTTTCTTGCTTACTTTTACTTACTTATTTTTGTTATGTTTTTGTAGCCTTAACATTTCATAACTCCTCAATAAATTCACTTAAACTTTCAGCACCATTTTTGTGTGATCGAGACACATTCACTAAACCACATTTTCTCTTTTCTCTCCTATATGCCTTATCTTATTGTGTCTGCATTGACAAAAATGCCTCCTTTAAGTTGTCCACTATTTCTTCTAATCTGTTATCTCATACTATATTCTACACGTTCTCCTCCATGTTTCCCCACTTCAGTCTCCCACATGTCCTGACTAAACTTTCTGTTATCTGTATAAATATCATTTTGAGTCCATTTTTAAAAATAGCCCAAACACTTACTGGGATTAACCTGGACAACAAGTATAAATGAAATAAATAAAAAATAAACAAACTAGGTGCCCTAAGATTAGCCCCATTTTTTAACATTGTTGTACCATATTGTATTAAGCAGCACTCCTTTTACAGACATGCAGAACTTCTAGGAATATCACTACCTGTGCTACATAGGTTAGCACTCTTGCTAGTTCCTTATACTTCTCGTTAACTGCCTTGAAGCCCTTCCCAGCCATGTCATTTGTCACTACATGCGCAATTAAAATATGTTTCCTCTTCTGTAAGTATGGTTCCCTGATTCTAGGACTTTTTGTTTCCTTTCTGTTTCACCCATGGAACGAGGAATACACCTCAGTGTTCTCTCTCCTTACCCTTCCTCAGTCTCATTTTCTCTTAGTTAGACCACAAACCTTCCTGATGTAAAACAACTGGTTTTGGAGCACAAGTGCTTAAGCCAGAACTAAGATACTTCTGAATAAATAAAACACTTCACACTAATAGACACAATAGGCCTACAACCAGCAATTTCCAGCTAGAAGGGTGTAGACTACCCTCTCCTGCCACAAAGTTTAAACCACAAATCATCCTAATGTAAAGTAAGTGGTTTGGAATCTAAGTGCTTAAACCAAAATAAATATACTTGGAACAAGAGGCACGATAAGCCTTCACCAGAAATTCCAAGCTTAGATGGGTGTAGGCCACAGTCTCACACCAAAAGTGCCCAGACCACAACCCTTCCATTGTAAAGTAACTAGTTTGGAGCACAAGTGCTAAACTAAAACTAAGACGCTTACAGAATAACAGGCACAATGAGCCTTCAACCAGCAATTCCCCATTTAGAATGGTGTAGGCTATACTCTGCCACCACAAGAGTCTAGACCACAAATCCCCCTAATGTAAAATAACTGTTTTGGAACCCAAGTACTTACAAATGAACAGACAGAACAACAAGCATAATAGGTTGTTACCCATCAATTCCCAGCTCAGAAGGTCAGAGACTGCCCTCTCCTCCCACAAGAGTGCAGACCACAAACCTACTTAATGTAAAATAACTGGCCTGAAGCCCAAGTCTTTTAATTAAAACAAAGACAGAGTAACAATTACAATTTAATCAGGTTATTAACAACCAGTAATAAATGCAGCAGAATAAATGCAACTGAACACTATAAGAAACAAGTAGTAAAAGCAAAATAAAGTAGGAAGTGACACAAAAACAGTAAAAGCAGCTGAATAAAGTGTTTTTTCTTCTTTTTTTAATTCAGTAGGAAGAGAGGAATAGAAGATAATTCAAAGTTAAGAAACTAAGGGATAGAATTACAATAAAAGCAGCTCAATATTTTTTGTTAGCTAAATAGGAAGGGAGGAAACAGAAGATAAATCAAGGTTAAGAAACTAAGGGGGTGGGCCTTCCCAAAGGATCTCACTGTACACAATAGAATGATCTGATGTGATGGGACTGGGAGAAGTGTCCAATATCAAATTTATAGTAGAGGTGAGCAACTCAAAAGCCACCAAGTTTTAAGAACATAATTGCGTGGGAGAAAAAAAATGGAGACTGAATCAGAACACAAGTAAAGACGAGTAAAGAAACCTTGGAATGTAAGCCAGAGATATGTTCACAACACACAAAAAAAACACATCTATTGAAGAATTCTGTTAAGAACTACAATCTAAGAGCACAGGATTGTTAAATATCACTGAAACAGAGCAAACATATATATATATATATATATATATATATATATATATATATATATATATATATATATATACATATATACTTATATCAGCGTATTTCCAAATGCTTACACAAGTAATAATGCTTATAGCCAACCAAAGGTGAAGGGACAATAAGCAGAAACTTATAGAATTAATTCCTTTATACCACCAAGATGAAAGGCTTTTCTTAAGTTAAACACAAAGAGCTACTGACCAATATTTGACATAAATTCCAGTCTAGAAACAGCTGAGAAGCAGTATCTCTTGTTTTTCCTGCTACATTTACTGGCAATTTACAGTACAGGTGTTGGTCAGTGTCTTTGTCTGTGGTATATTATCCAAAGCCAAAAACAGTGTACAGAGAGAGAAACATGTCATATTTTGCCACAAAGGTATCATCACATAAGATTTTGCCATTTATCCGTACTCCATGTATTTTAAATGTGGAATGGAGCACAAGCTCCACCAGCCTAAGAGAAATCATGCAGACCATACACTAAAACTGCACAAGATGGGAACCAAAGCAGCAACTGAAGTGCTGTGTAGTAGCAAACTCACCCAGGCTCAGGGCATCATGCAGGCTGAACACTAAAGCTACCCAAGATGGAAATCAAACCAGCAAATGAAGTACTGTAAAGCAGCAATGCAAGCTATCACAGCACCGTGGCCCTAGGCTACCTAAGTTGTGGTAAATAAGTACTCAAACCAAACCAAAGGTGTAGTGTGTACCACAACCACAACTCATCAACCAAAGAAATGGACCAATGGAGGCTGCAATCAAGACCCTTGTCTATTAGTAAATTCAACAAAAAGGCAGAAAAAAACACTCCAAGTCAATAAAGGTTAGCACTTTCATTTACGAAAATAAGCAAACTTCATCAGACAAATTAAAAATACAAAGTTCAGTATTAAATACCTACTGAATTACGTACATCACTCAAAAGGTAACATCCTGCCAGCAATTAAAGAAACACTATCCCCATATAAGAAAAATTTTAAACTACAATAACCTTGTATGTATATATATATATATATATATATATATATATATAAATTACATATATAAAAACTTGCATATGTATATACATATATAAATGGTGCACTCTGCTGTAAGAAAGCTAAGTCAAGTATTTCATGACTGTCTTTGATGTTAAAATTCGGAGCTGATATGTCTAGAGGAAAGCATCCTGCCTATTGTTTTAAGGCCAGAGTTAATGGCTAGAAATTGCATGTATAAATGTTCTTTATTGCTCTGGTTTCTGACCAGGTGTAAAGAATGTAAATGTAGTTTCTGTTAGCCTGGGAACACCAGAGAAGTGTGAAGAATGATGCCATGTGAAGCAGCTCTGTGTTATCAATTTAAAAAGAGAAAATCAGAGAGCTCAGAGCATTTTGTCCTGAAAACATCTAACATCACCAGCACTGCTTTGCTCTAAATGTAAGTTATTTAGAGTGTTTTTCTGGGGTGTATATCATAACTTCTAATGCTGAAAAGTTCAAATACCAAAACCTCAAACTTGAAAGTTTGAAGACTGACAATATCGAAGCCGTGGAACATCAAATTCTTTCCCAGGGAAAGAATTTGGTGGTCTGTTTCTGTGGCTTCGCTATTTCTTCCACTGTGGTGCGATCTCAGAGTTGGCATATTTAAGTAGGGGGGGGTGGTGAGCATGATCCCCCACATTAGACATAGATTGTAATGTTTGTGTGTTTCGCGTTTTGTACCGGAACAGCGATTTTATTTCCCAGGGAAAAAAATTGCTGTTCTCAGTCTTCGAGGTTTTCAGCTTTCGTGGTTTTGGGTTCGATGTTATAACATTTGAAGTTTTGACACTTCGATGTTGTGATATAGACCCATTTTTCTGTGATGTCAGGACTTTTCTACGGTATTATTTAAGTATTTCTCTGTGATCTTGTAACTCTTGACTAGCACTGTGTAGTAAGCAGTATTGTCTTGTGTTTTTATTATTTGTTATTAAATATTTTTAAACCTTTCACCTGTAGCTGTTTTATGCAGAGTTAATTTAGCTTTAGAGTACATTAACAAACTTGACCCCAAAAACTGTTGAAAACACGCAAGTACAGAGAAAATGAGATACAGCAGTACGAAAAAATTATTCTGACTGTTTTATTAGTGCTTTCGGAGCGGACAATACCTCTCCTTCATCAGATAAAAAACAAAACCAATTAAGAACATTTATATACAAAATAAGAAACCAATCATTCAATTAACATAGGCATGCTACTAAGATATTCTCAAAGGATTCTTAAAAAGAAAACGTAAGCACACATTTCTAAGTATACTGGAACAACCCATAGCATAACAAATCAACGGCTAATTTAAATTCTTATAAAATACAAACATTTAAAACAATTCATTAACAATATATAATATTAAAAAATAGAATTATAAGCTTAGAGTATCTAATATAGTTGACAGTGGTCATAATGAAAACTCAAATAGTACTTGATAAACTAAGTAGTTTTAAAACTTTTTTTATATGTATAAACCATTAAAAATATGTCGAGCAATAACTAGTTAATATTTAAGTTAGATACTAGTTAATGTAGTTTGGATGGTGTACTAAAGGTATAAAGAATAAAATATATATAAGTAATTATTAAATATAATAGTTTATTGCTAGAGGAAACACTTCTATGTATGTTGATAGCTAGCTTAAAAAACAAGAATACGAACCTACTATCAGAACAACTTACCTCCTTAAGGCAAGATATTTAAGAATACATTTGACAGAGACATGTTCGTTAAGCCCTGGGGGTAAGTAAGCTGCTGTTCTGATTTGCCAAAAGAGCTCTTCCATTTCTAATCTTAATTGCCAGGGTCCACCTCTCTGGTCAATTTTAATATGTTTTAATATGGCAAATATGAACTTATGTTCAGGGACCTCAATAATATGCCTTGCAAGGGCATTTGTAGTGTCATTCTTACTAATGGCGTACTGGTGCTCATAGATGCGCTGCTTGATCTTTCTTTCAGTTTTACCTATGTAAAAAGCAGCGCATCCTTGGCACCAGGCTGAAAAAACCACTCCTCTAGTCTCACAATTGTACTTGCCATAAATTTTATATAGTTTACCTCTAATGTTAACTTGAAGGTCAGTACTTAAACACCTAGACTGCTGGCATTATCCACATTTAAACATGCCTCTTGTCCTGTCATGTGTAACCTTATTCGTACTTTTAAGAAGTGCTTTGAGGTTAGCACCTTTCCTGTATGTTATTTTAGGTTTGTCCCCAAACTTTTTCAGTAGCCCACTATCTTCGATTATTAGGGCCCAATTTTTATTTAAAATATCCCATATGAGGTGGTAATTAAGGCTATATGTACACAAGAAACTAACGTGAAAACCTTGTACATCACTCTTTATCTTACTGTGATGTTGATAATCTACTTCTTCACTAGTATAATGCATGTTACTAAACAAAAGGGGTTTAAAATGCCCTGTATGGCGTTTATAGGTAACTTCAGCAGTAAATCTTGCCACCAAAGATGGAGGATAGCCTCTATTTATGAACATTGATCCCAAACCTTCACATTCTTCGACAAAGTCGGTCTCATCTGAGACTATCCTAGCCTCCCCTAACCATATGTCCCTTGACTACAGCTCTTTTTTGATGATAGGGGTGACAGCTAGTGAAATGTAAGAAGGAGTTGGAATAAGTGGGTTTTCTATATATGGTGCTTTTGTATCTAGAATTTGCCACATATTTGAACTAATTAATGTCCAGAAAATTGATGTTAGTCTCATGTAGGTTATAGGTGAATTCAAAGAAATCAGTCATAAGGGAAATACTAGTGATAAAGTTCGGAACTGAAGCACTGGGACCTTTCCAAACCACCCCAGTTTTCTGGAGATATATTTGCCCATCAAAGAGCATATAGTTGTTAGTTAGAACAATCTCCAGGAGGGTTTCAACTAAATAGATAGCATTGTCATCTACTTGTCTTAATGACATAAATTCTCTGATCCATTCTAGACCAACACCTTGAGGTATGACAGTGTATAAGTCCCTTGCATATTCTTGATGAAAGGGAATTTTGCTTAACTTGTTTAGAAAACTCCAAGAGTCTTTACAAATTTGCGACTCTTGTTCAACTAAAGGCCTTAAAATTCTGTCTACATATTTAGCACATGCATAGGTGATAGAACCTCGCCCATCAACTATCAGTCTGAAAGGGGGATCCTTGATTCTCTTATGAATCTTAGGTGTACCAAATAGGGCTGGTGTTCTAGGGGCTATCATAGTCAAATAGTGGTGTAAATCAATATCAGTAATACCTTCCAAATACAAGTCTTCAAGAATAGACTTCATTTTTTTATATGCGGTGTTAACCTCATTCACACTCACTAGTGAGTAAGCCTTAGTGGTAAGATGTGTTTTCATATAATCAACATAGATGTTTTGATCCATAAAAACAAGCCCACCCCCTTTATCAGGTTTCATAACCCTTATCTTACATTCACGTAGTAAGCTGATGAAATCACGTTGATTTCTATTGATGTTAATATGTACATTCCTATTAGTTACATTACCAGCACCAACAGCCCTTAAGTCAATCTCACACATCTTTTCAAAAGAGTTTAAATTTAAATGTAAAGGTGGGTTAAAAAGACTTGAAACTTTAAGTGAGGGTAGAATTCACCCCCATTATGGCATTAAGATTCAATTTACGCACAAACATTTCAGGTCAATTATAGTTTTTACCATATCCGTATTGGTGTCGGGAACGAACGACAAACCCTTGGAGAAAAATCCACCATGTCCTGAGATATATCTAAAATAGTATAATTGTAACTGTTCCGTGTACGACCCTGATTCCTGGTCGTCTTCAAGTTTGCGTGTTGCCCATTCTGGTTCCTTGGAAAACTCTGTCGGTGACTTGTGCCCGGTCAATTGTTGTCATAACCAACCTCTTGATGTTGAATGTGGGAATTACTATTGTGGGTTTTACTATTGTTGTTGTTATTGTTTATTCTCTCACTTCTACGAAGAGGTTGTAATTCTTTGGTGTTAGTGTGGGGGTTCTCCACTATGGGGATTATTACTGTCCTCATACATATTGTCAGTAGATTGTGAAAAAAAACCATTAGTATTAACAGACTGTGAGATAAAAGGTGGGTGAGGGTATGCTCTATTACTGGCATACTCTTGTGTGTCCCTAGCAATTTTTTTCTTTTTGATACCCAGCATTTTTAACATGGTAGCTTCAATGCTGGTGAAAATCCAAAGATAATCGTACTTGTAACGAGGAAATTCGATTGTAAATTCAAGTGCTTCCAGTTCACCCTTTAGAGTGCCCACTTCAGATTTATATTGGTTTATAAGTAAAGTTATAAACTCAAATCCCTGTTTATCAAATAGATTTATTAGTTCTCGATGGAATTGTGAGCCTTCCAACAAGCCCACAGGGTAGCGCCATTGTCGGAGACCTTTAGGGATAAGTTTCTTCCCTAAACATTCCTCCAAGTATGCAATTTCTAATTGTAACTTCCTACAGTGAAACAATTTGTGATCAAAATCATTGATGAGTTTAGTAATGTTACTCACCATTGACACCTCTTCTTGAAGGATATCGTTAACGGTGTTGTCGCCAAAGAAGTTATTGTTATTTAAAAAATTCCCAATAGTAGGGGAAGAATTGATTTCTGTATCCTGAAAATTGCTGACACCATTACGGATGTTGCAATCCTGTCCCTTGATTGGGTTGAATGTCACTAGATGGTAAGCCTGGACCGGCTTGGATGTCATTAGGTGCTCCGATGTTGGATCTGTTACCTAAAAAGTGGTTCGACTCTGCTAAAGCACGTTGACTTGTTTGGCTAATATTACCATTGCTTGAAATGGCAATATTGCCGGTATTTGTAATAGAATCCATTCTCTGAGTAAGGCTGTCAACACGGCCCATTAAAATTTGAATAAGGGCGGTAAGATTTCTGACGGCATTCGCCTCTCCAGTTAAAGCCTTATTATTGTTGTTTGTACTATTGTTCGGCTCTTCTTGAGTTGGCGCTCCAATCTCGCTCGCCATGAACAAAAAATTGCCACAACAAACTTGACCCAAAAAAACTGTTGAAAAGTACAGCGAAAATGAGAGGGAGCAGTACGAAAAAATGATTCTAACTGTTTTATTAGCGCTTTCAGAGTGGACAATACCTCTCCTTCATCAGATAAAAACCAAAACCAATTAAGAACATTTATATACAAAATAAGAAACCAATCATTCAATTAACATAGGCATGCTACTGAGATATTTCTAATGGTTTATACATATAAAAAAAGTTTTAAAACTACCTAGTGTATCAAGTAGTATTTTAGTTTTCATTATGACCATTGTCAACTATATTAGATACTCTAAGCTTATAATTTTATTTTTTAATATAATTTATTGTTAATGAATTGTTTTAAATTTTTGTATTTTATAAGAATTTAAATTAGCCGTTGATTTGTTATGCTATGGGTTGTTCCAGTACACTTAGAAATGCGTGCTTACGTTTTCTTTTTAAGAAACCTTTGAGACTATCTTAGTAGCATGCCTATGTTAATTGAATGATTGGTTTCTTATTTTGTATATAAATGTTCTTAATTGGTTTTGGTTTTTATCTGATGAAGGAGAGGTATTGTCCGCTCCGAAAGCGCTAATAAAACAGTCAGTTAGAATCATTTTTTTGTACTGCTCCATCTCATTTTCGCTGTACTTGCTTTAGAGTACATTGCATGTATATAATGATACTGTACCAAGTCAGTCTAATATGCCTTGACTGTTCAGTCACACTTACCATTGGGGTAATAATCGGACACCCTTTTAAGGGCCTTTGAGTAACTGATAAATATTAGCTGGGTGGTGGCAGTGATTTCTGCCATACAGTCTGGGTAGAAGGGGCACAGTTGGAGAACCTGTGCCAGCCTTCCCCAAGAGTGTCTGTGTGGTTGTGTAAACTCTTATCTCAAAGTGTGTGTTTGTCAGCTACTTGGGCAGGGACATGAAACCCTGGTTGGACAGAGAAGGTGCTGGAGGTTTTAGCTTGCCTACTAGGCTGAGATCTGGACCCTATAGCTGTGCCAGTGGGGAGTCTTACTGGGGATCTGGAGAGAAAGGGAGAAACCAGCCCCAAACTAACTGTGATCCCTGTGTGCTCTTAAGGGAAATTGTACTTTACTGTGTGTGTATTTATTATTCTTTCCCCATATGGATGCCCCTCACTGGTGTTAGTGGAGAGGATTGAGGCTCCTTGATTGCTACGCCATTTCACAGCAATCACAGTGCCTCAGTAGAAAAATAAAAATATCATTAACCCAGATTCAAGAATAGAAAGTTGGACTTATTCATTTTTTCTGTACTGTGTTTAAACATCTGTCAGAAGTTATCGGAAGCAGAGGTAAGGGTGGTGAGTTAATAGCTACTGGATTGTGCTGATAATTTTGACTCCTCAAGAAAAATGTGTGAGATAGGCTGTTAGTACTTGAAATAAAAAGTGAAAGCCTTAAAACATCACAAAAATAATAAGCAGACTGGAGTCACATAAAGTCACACTTATTATTAAAATTGTTAAGTGCTTTTGTGCTCTATCTCTTCTGGGATGTCATCAAAACAATGAAACAAATTACTCAATTCCATTTTAAAATCCATATTCAGAATCATGCTATTTAAACCATGAATACCTGCACGCCATGCATAATTTATGCTATAATAAAAAACTTTAACCTATAAGTTTTAACACCATTCAGGGACTAAGTAAAAAAAACTCTCCTACTACATGGGTTCATATTTTTTTTTTACAAATCAACATGTATTAAGTATGACTTCATTTTCAAACTGCTGTTAATTGATACAGATTCATTTAACCCTGGCGTATTAATGGCATTCATCTTTACTTACCATTGAAGTTCTTTTGTTTCTAAAACCATGCTCCAGGGACCTCTTCTCAGAATACTGTCTAACCCTATCCAATACAAAAAATAAAAATGTATGATCTGGTGACCTTTCATAGAGGCACTTTCATTACATTATTTATAATTATACAATTTCCAACCAATATGAGAAAATGTCTAGCTATGAGCCTACATCCACAAGGACTTCTGAGCCTGTAACTCCTCATAGAAAGGCTTTGTTTATAGGTATGGATAGTCAGGCATACAGATGTTGTTCTTGCCAGCCGTCTCTCTTGTACCAGAACTGTTGGGGTGAAAAGGGCTCTTAGCCTTTCCACTGCTCAAAATTAATTTGTCCTTGTTGGTGCTCACATGGGAGGTGAATGACTTAGTCATTATTCATTACAAGCAAGATCAAAAGATAAAAACTGTCCTTGTAGGTGTTCAAGTCAGTAAAGACTGTTATTCAGAGCAGCATTTTATTATCTCAGTTCAAGAAGCCATAGTTTAAAGATAAAATAATTGCTTTCATCAACTGGCCTGGTAAATGATTCCATTCCAGGCATGGGGGAAGATAGTTAACAGTCCAACGTGCTTCACTAGGGATGGTCTGTACCATTCTCCAAAGGGTTTCCACTTACTGGATAGAACACTGGCTGCTACCATAATGCTTATTTTAGTCAAAATTGTCTTTTGGACATTCTACTGTAGCAAACTCAAATCATGTTAAAATAGTAGTATTCAGTGCTAGGAGTCTAAGCATAGTAAAGAAACATGTCTGAGCTTGATCACCTCCTGTCCCTTAAATACATGCATATTTGTGGGTTTACTATCATAACTGTGAAGTTCGAGTAAATGGAAATGAACTGTTTGAACATCATAATGTCGAAATTAAGTTTGTAGAACATTAAAATAATGAATTAAATAGCTCAAAATGCACTGTGCATTCACATAATAGACTTTGCATATGTCAACATCATGGAAACATACTGTAGACATTGCCTTGAGGAAGTGACATCGGCAACTTCATTGCCATTAATTTAAACACCCACATCAGTGCTCCAAACAGTAGTTTGTAAGAGCTGCTGTTTGAATTATCGATAATATACTGACTACAAGTAACTGGTAAGTGAAATTATCAAGTTTGTGTGACTAACACTTGGGAAAAACGATCATGATGTACGCAAAAACTCTGCATGTTGCAATAGAGTTTTCATTATTGAGAGGCACCGTCTGGTGTGTGAAGTTATAGTTGACATTAGTATAGCACAATCGATGTAGTGCTGACTCCTGTAGCAGTCTGTAATGAGTCACAAGGAAAGCGATAGCTATGTACAGAGTTAACTATGTCAGTTTATTACCTGTATGCATTAATGACTTGCTGTAACTGTCATGCTGTCTGGAAATGTTAATGTGCATACCGTGTCAAAGCTAGACTGTATTATAATAAAATGTGTATCTTGAATCCTGCTTGCAAAACATCAACATAGTGTAGATAGCTGATATACATGCAGCTGTCTGCATGTCATGTATGCAAATGTCGTCTGATGTCTGCAGCGACTCTGCAGGTGTGGCAGAGGTTCTGTTATATGTTCTGCATGCTATGTGATGGCTGTTAAACTGTATAGTCATGTTGTAGGCTATGATTGCCACCTTTACCACTGTCCAACGCGTGTGGAGTGTGGTACGGATATCAAATTTCAAATGCCATAACAAAACTGTGTCCATTGCAAAGGACATGACTTCATTTATATGGCTATAAATGCTTAATCTAGTCGCATTTTGCTTGCTTAGTCTGTGTCGTATTACATGTATGTCTTTCGTATACAGAGAGACTGTTCTATGCAACTACTACACAGACCATAGGGAATACTTGCACTGTACAATTCAGTAAATTCGCCAATTTCACACCTTATTTGCATGACACAACTGTCCAAAGAGGGACTGTTACACTCAAAATGGGACAGGTGATGACCCAGGTTGTAGTTATGTGTGTATAGCATTGTTAAACTTCTAAGTATACACGTATTAGGAACCAGTAACCACTAAAGCATACCTTGTGCTTCTGTATCACCTGAGAGCTGTGTTATGAGCAAGTCCCTGATAAGTCCATTGTATTTCAGGGTGTGAGCTTACAGAACTTGAGCGAAATGTACAAGACTACTACATGCAACTATGTGCACTACTGATGTTGCTTATGAAGGGATACACAGCACATGAGAGATTATTCACATTCACAGTGTCATTAATGGGCTATTCAAATGTTCATGATGTTGTTACTAAAGCAAGAAGGACAGTATGTTGTTATAACATGTACATACTTAGGTGTTGTGCACTTGAGGTGATGAAAATGAAGAAAAAATGATTGGTGTTGGAAATTTCGACATTCGTATGCGATAATGTTGAATTTTCAACATTTGTAGCATTTTCAACATTATGACAACTTCCATTATGTGAATTTTGACAATACCATTAGACTAAACAACAGCTTTATGTTCTGAAGTTTGACTTTATGATAGTAAACCATATTTGTATTGTTATTGAAATGCATTTTTCACTACTCTGATATCACATGTGCTGAAAAAATCCATATTTAGCAGTAATATAATTAATTCACCCAGTGCTAATAATCACAACTCCACTCATTCCTGGCCTCCTAAGAGCCATGATAGAACACAGTGCCATGTTCATTATATACCTTTCAAAACACCATGTCCATCTTGAAAGACACCAAAAATTAACAGAACTAAGTTCCTTAATGGACATTCAAAGGTTACAATTTACAATATAAAACACTGTACTCTTATTTCGTACAGCCATCTGTGTCATGACATTTGGTTTGCCTCCCATGCCATGAAATATCACTTATTACTAGATCTCCTTCATATCAATAAAACTGGTAATGCTACAAACACCTGGTCCACCTGTCATAGTCATCATCATAACATAAATAGAACATGCTGGTACGATAGGTATCTGTTAGGAAATGTTGTCTAATTTTTGAATAAACTTTCCTTACATATCAAATAAATAAGTAATCGGTCACCTTTAAAACCAGTCTTGATGACTGGATTAATATTCATGAACTTACCCCATTAGTGTGCATATGGCTAACCCTGACTGGGGTAATTAACTGATGGATTGACATATCAAACTTCTCGATGTTTTTCTAGACTGCGTGCCTAGTAATTATCTATGAACCTATGACTGCATACATTTTCCACCAGATTTCACAAAACTACATTTGATTGTAGCATCACACATCAGGCTGTTATTGTTGAAGCAACTTGTATAGCCCATCCTCTAGAATTTTTGCACATTTTGTGGAGGTAATAATATTTATTAATAATGGTTTTAGTTTACAGTCAAACTGCATATTTTGATAACCATGTCAACTTGAGGTATGCAAATGAGAGAAGTGGCTTTCCTAATCTGAACCTGAGTGATGAACCATTATTAGACTTGTAAAATATCATTGGGCTTCTTTTCCTGTTAGCTGATGTCTAGAATGAGCACCATTACTAAATACAAGGCTCCATAAGTGTACTTGGTAAAAAAAAAAAAATTTGTTCAAAAGTCAGTGATCAGCTTTGCAGTTACCCCATCAGATATGAGTCAATATATTTGCAAAGACAGGTGTTGAACTGCCATGCATACCTCTCTGCTGTACAGATTTTCACAGAATGTCCAGATTTTTGCCTCATAGTTTGGTTCATTTTTCATAAAAGTGTGGTTTTCTGGAAAATTAGTGGCAAACACAGCTCAGATAGCTTAGTGGTAAATTGCTGTGACTATGGTGTGCAGGGTCATGGGTTCAAGACTTACAAGGGCTGATTATTTTGGTTGGGACGGTGGCCGAATGGTTAAGGTGTTTGCCTTACAGACACAAGGTGTGGGGTTTGAGTCTCACAAGGGATAATTGGCTAGGTGTAAAATGGCTTGCAAGGGCAGTTAGCTTAGTACTAATCTATGAACCTATAAATCATTAAAGATTGAAGTTAGAAAATAATGACATATATTTATTTATTACAGTTGGTGACCGGGGAGGTCCACTGGGCCCGAGATCCCATTTTCAGTGGAGGCCCGGGGAGAAAAGCTCCACAGTACAATGTTACTCCCCAGTGAAAATACAAATAAAAAATACAAAAAATACAAAAACTTAAAATACAAAGAAAAAAACATTTTTTTTTTACAGTCAAAATAGGTGGAAATTCACAGACATCTGGTAAAAGCATTCAATATTGAGGTCATTCATAGTTAAGTAACTAGGATATAAAAATGAGTATTCTCCTGGAGGATGAGTGGCATTAAGTATAAGGTCAGGAGTAAATATATTTGTTGCATTAACAATGAAGGATGAAGGGGGAAATTAGTAAGGTATGAAGTTTAGCCAGGAGAGAAGGAAGACGAGAGCTTGGGAGGTAAAGAATGAAGAGTGCAGTTACATTTTCTTTGAGTTAGTAGGTAGCAATGGAGTTGTGTTTTGAAGGAGTGTAGGTTGTTGCATGTCCTCAGAGTAGAGGGCAGGGTGTTCCATTTTTTAGCTAGGGAAAAGGAGAGTTTCTACTCTCCAGTTGACCAGCTGGGTGCTTGGGTTTGTGGATGGAAATAAGGTTTTGGTAAGAAGATCTAAGTGGTCTGGGGGAGATGTATGGTTGAAGAATATTGGATAGTGCGGGGCAGCTTGTAGGTTGGAATATTAGTTTGTGGGCAGAGACAATTTGGAGATAATCTAGTTGATTAGGGAGTTCAAGCCATTTTAAAGTTTGTAAGGAGGTGCAGTGATGAGAGCGGGAATTTGCCTTGGTGGCTAATTTGGAGATTTTATTGTAGCATACTTCCAGTTTAGAGGTTAGGGTGGAAGATAGATTAGTAAGCAGAGGAGCCCCATATAGAAGAGATGGGAGGAGATATGTAGTGGCCAAGGTCTGTCTAGTAGAGGGGGAGAGGAATTGATTGTTTCTGTACAATAGGCCGAGTTTTATGTGGGTTTTCTGGATGTTAAGATGGATGTGGGTATTGAATTTTAAGTGTTTATCGATGGTGACCCCTAGGAGTTTGGCAGAGGGAATGATGTCAATGATGGAGTTGTTTAGGCTAGTAATTTTAAATGAGTTTTTTTCTGTGGGGGTGGGGGTGGATTTGGAGTGAGTAAATAGAAGAATCTTAGTTTTGTTAGCGTTAAGTGAGAGGTGGTTTTGGTGCATCCATTTTTCAGTGGTTGAGAAGGCGGTTTGAGTTAGAGACTTGAGATCTGTAAGGTTGGAGTTATAGCAGATCAGAGTTGAGTCATCTGCGTATTGGACAATTCTGGTATTGTGAATGGCTTTATGGAAATCATTAATGAAGATGTTAAATAGCAGAGGGCCAAGTATGGACCCTTGGGGAACTCATGTTGGGGTGGGAAGGAAGCTGGAGGAGGCTTGGCCCCATTTCATGGCTTGGGACCTGTCTGAGAGGTAGCTGGAAAACCAGGATAGAGTTTTTGGGGATATGTTGAGGTTAGATAGATGATTTAGTAGATGAGAGTGGGAGATGGTATCGAAAGCTTTAGATAAGTCTAATAGAACAGATGAAACTAAGTTGCCTGAGTCTTGAGCTGAATTGACAGAGTGTAAAAAGGAGAGAAGGGCTGTGTTGGTATTATGTCTGGGGTGGAAGCTGTGTTGGGTAGGAGAGAGCAGCTGGTGTTTGGTAAGGAATGGCATGAGCTGCAGGTGAATGCATTTTTCAAGAATTTTGGAGACGTGAGAGGATGGCTATGGGGCGGAAGTTGGAGAAGCTACAGTTTTTGCCACCTTTATGGAGTGGAAGAATAAAAGCAGAGCACCATAGTTTGGGTACATAGGACTCGAGCATTGATCTATTTATCAGGATGCTGATAGGGAGTGCAATACTGTCAGAGGTTGTTTTTAAGAAGGAGGAGCGGATGTTGTCAGGGGCATTGGTGCAAGGTTTGAATTTGGAGAGATGTTTTTTTATAAGGAAGGTAGACACAGGTTTAAGTTCAGAGATAGGAGTTGAAGGAGTCGAGGCATAGGAAACTTGGGCAGAGGGGGTGGGGAAATGTTGTTGGGGAAGGTTTTGGTTAGTTCAGCAATAGAAGAGGTGAAGAAGGTATTGAATAGTTTGGCAATGTCTTGGTCAGATTTGCTAGTGTCAGAGCAGGGGTTGTTAGTTGTACCAGGCTTAAGGAGAGAGTTAATGGAATTCCAGAATTGTTTAGGGTTTTTGCGTGATTTATTTGTAGATGGTTGCAGTAGGACTTTTTATCTATTATGACTTGTTTTTTGGCTAGGTTTTGTAGCTGTTTGTATTTAAGTAGGAATTCAGGTTGTTTATGATGTAGATAGCTTTTCCAAGATTTATTTCTTTGTTGCATGATTTTTTTGGTTTCTTTAGTTAGCAAAGGAGCAGTCTTGGCTTTAACTCTTTTTGTTCGTATTGAAGCTAGGGAGTTTAGGACAGTAAGGAATTTGGAGTTGAAGAAATCAATGGCTTCATCTAGGCGTAGGGTTTTTAGTGTGTTCCAGTTGGTGTTTTTGAGGGAGTCCGAGAAGGTGGAAGGGTTAAAGTTAGTTAAATTGCATGTATATAAGAGTTTGTGGGAGAAAGAGGAAGTGGTTCTGTGGGTGAAGGCAGGGAGGTGGTCTCCTAGTGGGTCGGGGTGACACCAGATGTAGTGGTTCTGTTAGGGTGAGACACCAGGATCTAGTCTAAGATGGAGCCTTTGAGGTTAGTTTTGTTGGGCCTGGCGGTAGAATTAATAAGTTGAGTATAGTTGAAGAGATTGATAGATATGGTGGGATTATGGTTACTGATTTTTTGCCAGTCATTATTTACATCTCCCATTATATAGGTTTCATAGTTAATGTTTGAGGAGGTCCAAGAGATGATATCTTCCAAGGTTTTGGTGTTGTTACCAGGAGGAATGTAAAGGGAAATGATGCAGATACTTTTATAGTCATTTAATTTTAGAATGCCAGATACTAGTTCAGTGTTATTAAAGGAAGGGATAGGATTTGGGAAGGAAGTGATGAATAAGTGATTGGAGTAGATTAGTGCTACACCGCCACCTCTTTTATTTAGGCGATCAGATTGGAGAGAATGAAAGCCGGGGGGAAGGAATTCAGTGTCAGTTATGTGTGGTTTTAACCAGGTTTCTGAGATGGCTAATATGTCAGAAGAATTATGGTTAAGCCAGGCATGAAAGAGGGTAATTTTATTAGCTAAACTTTGGGTGTTGATGGTGAGGAATTTGAGGTATTTACAGTTTGGTTTATTGTTGGAGCTAAGGTTATTTGTTTGTGAAATGTTTGGTCCAGGGTTGGGATGAATGTCGCCTGCTAAGTTGAGGTAGGAGAGAAGGTGAGTAAGTTTGTTAGGAGTTTGTTTGGTTAGGAATGGATGGAAGATGGTGGGTTTATGTCTGTAGTATTTGGTGAGGATTTGGAAGAGTTTTAATGTTGAGAGCAAGGTGGGGTGAAAGGGAGTTAAAGAAGGAGAGATATTGTGGAAATGATGAGTAGGGTAGGGAGGTGGTGGTTGATGTGGAGGGTTTAGGTAAAGGTTGGTACAGGAGGTGGTATGGTAGAGAGGGAGAAGAATGAGGAGTACGAGTATTGTAGGGGCAAGGATTGTAGTAGGAAAAGATATCATCTTAGAAAGTAGTTTGATTAGAGGTGTGAAATAATTTGTAGGTTAGACAGAGTTAGGTAAGGTTGGTGGGTGGGGAGGAGAATTGATTAATCAGGTGTGGTTGCTGGAGAGGGAGGTGGTTCTGGAGGAGAATGGGAGGAGTATAGTTGTGAGGGGATTGGGTGATGTGAGAGGGAGGGAGTATGGGATGGCAATAAATGTAGGACCACTGGGGGCAGGTGGGAATTGGGGACAGGGTAGGGGAGTGGAGTGAGCCTGCAGGGCGAACGGAGTGGGATGGAGCAACAGGGCAGAAGAGTCCAGCTGAAAAAGTATCAGCCACTGCAGGTTGGAGCAGATGTAAGTAGGTAGAGGTACAGTAAGACTGGGTGGAAAAATAAGTAGAGTTTGAGCAGAACTCGAAAAATATAAGGTAGGGAAGGTGGAGTAGAGTTATGGGAGGTTTGGCTTTTGAAGTATTTAGAGGAGAAGTTGTTAATAAAATGAATAGAGTAGGAACAGGCAAAGGTGGGATGGTCCTGACACCTAGTGGAGAAAGGAGAAACAGGCAGAGGGGATGGGGAGTAGGACAGAGCAAAAGGACAAGACTCTAAGGTGAAGGAAAAAATAGACAGTAAACGAAGATAAAGGGTAAGTCTTCAAAGGGGTACAGAAAAGGATAGGAGGATGGAGGTCCCTAAATACCAGTGAGAGGGGAGTTGTTGTGGACTGCGGTAGGCTGCTGAGTCGCACACACTGAGGGACCAGTTTACAAAAATATAGAAGTTTAGATGTTTGAGTTAGGTATAAGGCTACATACATGTACTGAAAAACAGTTTAGGGGTTCCACACAGAGATTCTGTTTCAGGTAAGCACAGACTATTGGGTAGAGAAAGTGTAAGTCGACTGAGCTTTTGCAGGAGGTAGTCTGTATGTTTGGGAGGTAGAGCAGGACCATTCAAGAGTGGAGTACTGTAAAGAGAGAGGGAAAACAAACAAACGTAAGTATTAGGGAGGAGAGAAGAAGAGGCCAAAGTGAGAAGTAGGGAGAGAAGGAAGAGGAGGAATGTAGGAATAGACCGCAGGAGTTAGTGCAGAAGTAGAGGGATTTAGAGGGAAGTATTGAAGACAATGAGGATTTATCTAGAAGAAGAGTATGTTTGAGGGAGAGTTAAAAAAATGGAAGGTAAAGATAAAGCAAGAGAGAGCAGAGAGATAATGTAGCAGAGAAAGAACCTTATGTATGCCACTATCATCCAGTACAAATCAGAGTCAAATAACAGTTATGCAGTTCAGCAGAAAAAATGCAGTATCAGTGTCATGCAAACACATACATTTGAAGCAAAATTATAAACACATTGTACTTCTACAGATATGCAAGATAATGGCTAGGCACTTTACATATGAGGTATATTTATATATTTATACTATCAAAGCAAGGAGAATCATGCATTGAAGAAGAACAAACATTTGTTAGGGAGTTGAAGAGGGAAAAAATTCCTGGCAAGTTTTATATATATATATATATATATATATATATATATATCCCTGGCAAATTTTAAATATATTTATACTATCAAAGCAGGAAGAATCATGCACTAGAGAAGAACAAACATTTGTTTAGGGAGTTAAAGAGGGAAAAAAATCCCTGGCAACCAGTCAGGCTTGTGGCTTAATAGTGACTAGGCATTATGGGAATACAGCTATTTAATAAGAGGCTAGGTAAGTAATATATTAGTAACTGAGGAGAATAATTAACTAAGAAATGGGGAGAATAGGTATTGTGTAAATTAACTAAGTAACAAAAGGACTAGCTGTTCTTTAGAACCAAGTAATATTCAGCTGTTTAAAAGGAGGCTAGGTAATGGAATTTAGTGGCTAATTGAGGAGAAAAAGGTATTGGGTAATTATTTACAAAGTAACATATGGGCAGGAATTGGAGTCAGTGGCGAAAAATAAAACTGAAATTGAAATGTGGAAGCTCCTGCAGCAGTCACAGAGCTCGCAGACCCCTTAGGAACTAATAGTCAAGTGTTTGAGTCTGTGGCGAAAATAGGTAAAATATACAAATTCAGGAGCTTCTGCTATGCACGCTGAGCTTGTCGACCCCTTAGGCACTAAACAGCCGAGTTTGTGGCCGAGTAACAAATAGAACTTAAAGTGTATGAGCGCCTGCAGTATTCGCAGAGCTTGCAGACCTCTTAGGCACTTAACTGAGAAGTAAACATACAAATCTGAAGCTCCTGCTTCGCTCACTGAGCTCACAGACCCCTTAGGCACCAATAGCCATGTTTGTGGCAGACATTACAATGGCAATTTAAGTGTATGGGCTCCTGCAGCATTCGTAGAGCTCGTAGACAAATAGAAATTAAAGTGTCGGAGCTCCTGCAGCATTCGCAGAGCTCGCAGACCCCTTAGGCACTAAACTAAGAAATAAACTTACAAATTCGAAGCTCCTGCTTTACTTGCTGAGCTCGCAGACTCCTTAGGCACTAATAGCCATGTTTGTGGCAGACTTTACAATGGAAATTAGGTGTACGGGCTCCTGCAGCATTCGCAGAGCTCACAGACCCCTTAGGCATTAAGCTTTGCAGATTCCTTAGGCACTAACAGCTTAAGTGTCTGTGTCTGAGGCGAATATAAAATTAATTTTTGCAATTTAGAGGCCTCTGCATCACTTGCAGATTGGTCGCTGATAAGTAAAAGACTAAGGCACTAATTTAAGGAAGAGCAGTCACTCCTAAACGCTGAGGGATAAGTCAATGTTCCCAAAATCAGCTACGAAGTAGTAGAAAGCCGGGGGGGGGGTAAAGAAACGGTGCCCGTTTATCCCAGTAGAGCTTGGTACAAGCACAGAAAGCAGTTCAAAGTAAGTGTATTTAAAATAGTCAGTTAATAAACTAGTAGTTAAATCCTTATCTACAGCATCAGAGCATTTGCACAAATAAACACACAAACACATTTAGCTAAAGCAATTTACGTATCATTTTCTAAAGCAAAGCATGAGGTCAGAGTAAAATGCCTTTAGATAAGCATTAGGCAACAATTGGTTGGAAAACTAATAAAGAATATATTTATAAAGTATTGGAGTATCTGTACAAAATAAACACATTTAATTAGCAATGTTCGGAACGCATTTAACAGGCATTAGGCAGACTGGCAGATAAAACCCAAAACATTACAAACAACAGAGCAGAAAATTGACAGTTTCTTTCTACACAAAATGAAACATACCAAGGGGCTGAGTGAAGCAGCAGCACTACCGTGTAGACAGCCCAGTAGGGGGGAGTGAGGTGGTGTATCCTAACCAGGAGTACAAGAAAAGAGGCGACAAAAAGGTAGTGGCGTCTAGAAGTAAACTCTGGGGAGGTGGAAAGCAGAGGGGGAGGGGATAAATGAGGTAGAAGGGGCATGCTGGGAGATTGCTAGGGGGGAGAGATGGGAAGGGAAGGCTCAAGGAGGAGTAGAGCAACAGGGCAGAAGAGTCCAGCTGAAAAAGTATCAGCTGCAGGTTGGAGCAGAGGTGAGTAGGTAGAGGTACAGTAAGACTGGGTGGAAAAATAAGTAGAATTTGAGCAGCACTCGAAAAATATAAGGAGGTGGAGTAGAGTTATGGGAGGTTTGGCTTTTGAAGTATTTAGAGGAAAAGTTGTTAATAAAATTAATTGAGTAGGAGCAGGCAGAAGGTGGGATGGTGCTGACACCTAGTGGAAAAAGGAGAAATGACAGGCAGAGGGGATGGGGAGTAGGATAGAGCAAAAGGACAAGACTCTAAGGTGAAGGAAAAAAATAGACAGTAAACGAAGATAAAGGGTAAGTCTTCAAAGGGGTACAGAAAAGGATAGGAGGATGGTCACTAAATATCAGTGAGAGGGGAGTTGTTGTGGACTGCGGTAGGCTGCTGAGTCGCACACACTGAGGGACCAGTTTACAAAAACATAAAAGTTTAGATGTTTGAGTTAGGTATAAGGCTACATACATGTACTGAAAAACAGTTTAGGGGTTCCACACAGAGGTTCTGTTTCAGGTAAGCCCAGACTATTGGGTAGAGAAAGTCCAGGTAAGTCGACTGAGCTTTTGCAGGAGGTAGTCCGTATGTTCGGCAGGTAGAGCAGGACCATTCAAGAGTGGAGTACAAGGGGGTGAGTGAAGCAGCAGCACTACCGCATAGGCAGCTCAGTAGGACGGAGTGAGGTGGTGTATCCTAACCAGGAGTACAAGAAACATTTGAGTTTCAGACTTTATACCCTTCAGAAAATTTGTGCTGATGCAAAACCTGCTATTCTATCAACTTTCTAAGTTTATAAGAGCAATATTTAAAAAGTTTCCTTATTTTTGGGCCTTTATCCCACTTTTATGTTTGGCTTTGTCCAGATTTCTTGTTCTAAGAGCCTGACATGTATGCTGCCATGTGATCACAACTTTGTGGTGGGTGGAGACAGTTGTCCAGTGAGGAAACTGGATGTACCACTAAAACAAAAAATTGTAGTAACACTCTCTTGGAAATAACCAGCAAATACTTCCACATGGAATGAGTACTTCATTGCCTCAAGAAAAGCATCTCCCATGTACTGAGAGTGGGGAAGGACACAAAGCCTGTGCACAGCCTTTGCAAAGCCTTGGTACCTAAGGAGGTAAGAAGTAGCTCTAGCTAAAATGTGGTTGCTGGTTATCATGAAGTAATGCCAACACCTTGCTATTATGATAAAAGAAGCCTCTCATGACTTGCCTGATATGTACCAACAACACAGGAAGGAAGAAGCTATAG
>NC_056743.1:82043109-82158109 GCF_019279795.1 Protopterus annectens
TCATCCATCATGTTTTTCAAAGCCAAATGATTAAATGCTTTAATACATATTCTGAGGTAAGCTCATTTGTACTTAAAAAAAAAAAAATTGGAATAAAAATATGGATTACTGGCCAACACTTAGTTTTCTGCCTTTCCTAGGACCAGCAGATTCATAAGTTTCTACATGCATTTTTACTTCAATGAAAGCATATAGTGTCTATATTATCTCTTTACAGCTACATAAAATAACTATTAACTTATTATTATCAAATAAACTATTGTTAAAGATTACCCAAGCCCACAACACATTCCTCAACCTATTGCTAAAAAACCCAGCATTCATGAGTTTAAAAACCTCCTTAAGGAACATTTAACAAAATACTGTCTTTGCACCTGCCTTACTCCTGGTTAAGCTACCTACTACTCCCTTACATTACCCTAAACTAGCTCACTCTCACAGCTACAACTATTAACAGCTGAAGGCTATCTTGATTCTGCACTCGGTTTCAGTTAGCAATGTATACACATATACTGCTTTGTCTTTAACTGTTACGTAGACTGCATTTCTCTATCTTGCAATTACTGTATCGCACTGTTCTCACTATTAACTCATGCGGCCAGTTTTTATCACTAACTGCAATTTTTTGTTAATTATTTGCTAATTATTGTTATATAACTAATTTCTTTACTAAATTGCTTTGTACATTGTTGATTAATATGTGTTCAATTTGATTGTTTAATACTGCGTATTTGTATGTATGGAGCTTTTCTCCCCGGGCTTCCGTTGAAAATGGGGCTCATGCCGAGTCGGACATTACCGGGTAATCAAACAGATAAAATAACTAAATAAATAAATACTTTGTAGAACAATAATTCATACTGGAGAATTTAAAAGTAAGCTGAAAACATGGGTTGAATCTATGGGCAATGAATAATGCAAGAAGTGTGCAAAAAGATATAAACGGGAAAGTAAATGAAACTGAACATGTTGAAGGGGAACATTTTCACAATATGATCTTGTTATGATCACTAGCAAGTGAAATTGAGATAGGAGTGTCGGTGGCTTTTATGTTAAGCTATGATTGAGGACAGGTAGTTGGGAGAGTCTTGCATCTTAACAATACAACAGCAACTGTTTGCAGTGGTGAGGTAGCAAAAATTCAGGATTTAATCATGCAGTAGGCTGTTTTGGCAGCTGCCTTAAGAGAAACACTGATCATTGTTAATGCAAATACAAAAGCCGGGTTCCATGTTCTACCACAATTCACAAACAAGTAACCTTCCATGGACAATACAGAAATAAATGCAAAGCTTTTTTTGTATGTGGTAACCAGGAATGTTTGGAATGTCAAGAAAAAATAAATAAAATAAAAATCCAACTTGGAGCAAGAAAAAAAAACAATAAGCAAACAATTTAAGTACACAAACATATTTTTACACATCACTGCTACAGCAGCTATCTCAACATAACATTGAACTGATCTTCCTTACGACTTTAAATAAGCAACTCATCTCCTCCAGTCCTTGCAGAAAGAAACACTAGACTAGCTTTATGCAGCAAGAAGCAACTTTAAAATTAAAAAAAAAATCTTTAAATAAAATAAGACTGCACTCAGACAAGTAAATAAGGATTAGTAAGTAATAAATAATACTGCATTCAGAGAAGAGAAAACCTGTATGTAGACACTGTAATTACATAAGCAAAATAAAAATGTTTTTCACACACAGCATTCTGTTTTACTAAATGTCTCAAGAGAAGCTTATATGTTTGCAGACCATCAGTGAGTCCCAGAAGTGAGTGTATTATTATTATTAGAATTTATGGTGTTACTTACTTCAAGTAGAGAGTTTAAATATCTTGTAGACTTGTTTGTGAATATTTTAATTGCACTGTTTATTAAAATGTACTGATAGGAAAACATTCCAACTAATAAGCAATTGTTTTAAACTGACATAAGCTTAAGAAACAAACATCAAACAAAATACATTAACTATATACATTATGTATATGGTTCAGTTTGGCACACACATTATTTCTGTAAATGGTTACATAGCAGCACAGAAATTTTGGGATTTGTAAAATATTATAATATATTCCTCAATTTGTTAAATGCTTAATACCTTAATCCTGTTCTTCTGAATCCTACTGATTGTCCCAGCTGACTTATATGAAAAAATGTTCTTCCCACAAGGAATTTGTTTTTATTTGATGTACAGAACATCTTGTATGCCAGTTGTGATATTATGGCAAATCCTAATACTTTGGATGCTGTTTGCATTTCATGTTATTTTCTGTTCTTTTTCCTACAACTCCAACTAATCAGAATTTCCCAACACTTTGGGAAGACCTATCCAAGTAACTCACAGCATGCTAGAAAACCTATTTTAATAAATAGTGACTCTTTCACACACACCCAAATTGTACAATGCTCACCCCTTCTGTCCCTATCTCCAACATTTAATATTTCTCATCCATCCATCAATGACAGCGTTTGGATTGTAAAGTACCAATAGCATAATGTCCTCAAATGCTGCACTTAAAGTTTATGCAATTTCTCAAATTTATCAAAGTTCAACCATATGCTACTCTTAAGTTGAAACAACCTTTGCCTTCCCTTTCTTCGTACACTGATTATGCATTTGCTTTGCATTCACATTTTTTCCTCTTTTATGCCACAATTCTCTAAAAATTAGACTATCTTTCCCGTCATTGATCTTCCGATTGCACCATAGCAATGTCCTTTCTCGTCTACCTAACCTTCTATATGCTTCACTTAATATTTATCATGCAGTCACTCAAAAGATTTCACCACTTTTGAGCCAGGTCTTGCTTCTGATTGACTCCATTCCATAGTATATTCTTTTGACCTATTACATACTAACTGAAGATATCTTGTCATGAATTGCACTCTGCTCTCAAATTGTTGTATAACATCCCAGAGAGTTCCTATTGAATTGCCGACAGCTTAGGTTGTCGAATGCTTAATCATCGACACCTAAGCATCGAAAGCTTACAATAGCGAACAGCCACATCATCAAATTCTTTCCTCGGAAACAAATTTGTGTGGCCGTTATCAGAGATTTACCCTTTCCCCAATGTGGAGCAATCTCAGAGTTGATCTATTTAGTTAGGGGGGTTTGGGGCAAAGCCCCCCACTATGTTTGGGTGTGTTTGTTTATGTTGTTTATGGACGGCCACCCAAATTCTTTCCCAAGGAAAGAATTCAATGATGTGGCCGTTCGCTATTGTTTGCTTTCGATGCTTAGGTGTCAATATTTTAGGATTTGACAACCTAAGCTGTCAGTGTTATGATATAGACGCCATCCCTCTCCCCAATTGCACTCACCTAATTGCACTGTCTCCCTCCTCCATACCATATATTAATTTGGTGTCATCGTATAGTCCCAGACTTTCCTCCATTCTCACTATTCTACTTTCAATCAACTGTTTCCAGTAAATATAGTAATGTGAAGATTAGAACATATCTGACTACATCAGGAACTCCCCAGTCTCCCACGATTAATGAAATCTCAGTATTGAAAGTAGAAATCCTCTAACATTACACTGCCAAAAACACACCTATTTATTACAGTCTGTATTCTTAAGATTTCCTTTCTTTGGCCAAATAGTTGACTCAAGCAGAATAAATGAGACATGATCATAATACTTAATGGATTCATTGTGTTCCATGTCATATTTAATGTCCAAAAAAAGTAGAATATTGGTCATAGATAAAGGCCACTGTTGACAATAATGAAGAAAAACGGTAGCAGATTTGCTTTGACACACTTTACAGATATCACATGATGCACATTAATGGGCAACAGGGCAGCACAATACTGTGCAGTGCTTCCACATAGATGCATATATATATATATATATATATATATATATATATATATATATATATATATATATATATATATATACATGTTTGTGAATGAATTACATGTCAGGCATGTTTGGGTTGTATTTATTTATCATTTTTGTTACCCAGGAAAATCCAACTTGGAAAGAGGCCAATTTTCAGCGGAGGCCCAGGGAGAAAGGCTCCAGATGCATGTCTTTGTAATATGGGGGGAAACCGGAGCACCCAGAGGAAACCCACACGAACGCAGGGAGGACATGCAGACTCCACACAGAAGGCACCCCAGCAGAGAATCGAACTGGAGAACCTCTTGCTGTGAGGCAACAATGCTACCGCTGCACCACTGTGCCATCCATGTAAAAGGATGTAAAAGACACACTGACCTGCATGCATGAACCATGTACAATCCACATTCCTATCCATGACTGCATTGTAGTGTCCCTGGGGCCCGTGGTGCTCATTAATATAACAGCAGCCCTGCAGTGGTAACTGCCCACATGTGCAGTGTACTTTGCAATTATTTATGCATGTTCACAGTTAGATCTGAGCTTCACTGCATAGCCTTGGTGTGGTAACAGTTGCATAAAGTGTGTAACTCAAAGGCATTTACCCTTACTTTCCTCATTAGCTTAAATGTCATGGTACAAGCCATGAAAATGTGTGATATAAACAACCATGGCCTTTGTAATGCTTATCACCCCATAGAAATTTGCTGAATAACAAAAGAAATACTAGTGGCTGTAGAAGAGTTTGCTCCAGAAAGAAGGACAAAGCATAACCACTATGGAAATTACACAGGAGATAGTGACATCAGAATTTATGAGTAAAAATGCTACTGTTGTGCTATTGTTTGAGAGAGGTAGTTCATCATCTACTTGCTGACATGGAAGGGGAAGGCACAGCAAGGCTTTTGGTCAAGCTTGGAAGTATAGTACCACAGTATGTTACAGACTACAAAATGGTATAATTTATGATTGCACCATATGCAGATGTGGGAATTAACTGCCTAGAAGTAAGATATTTTTGAAGGGGGTGGGGATCTTCATTCAGACAACCATTTGAGGAACATAGGGTATGCTGCAATGATGGACATCTGTGATTAGACCTCATATATAATCAGCATTATTACACCTAGAGAGTGGCTGCATGTCAGTGAGGTGCAGTTATGTAGCACTGATAGAGTGGACTGTACTGCAATGCAAGCTGTCAGTGTATTCATGTCATGTGTGCAGCATGGAGGACAATGTGAGGTTAGAACAGTGCACAGGCTGACCAGGCTGATCTGCATATATGGAGTATGTAACAGCTTTGATTTATTGAATAAAGAAATGTAAAGACTGCTGACAGGCTACTTACAATATGCAGTCCATCCCTGTGCTGCTGTACTGGGACAATGTAAGGAACTATCCTGTGATACCGTGATATATTAGGGGTGCAGCTATTGGTGGTACAGATGTTACTTGAATTAGTGCACTTTCTACAGATGCTGTCATATTTGATGTCACCATAGCAATATGTCCATACTTAAACTTGTTAATTAAAGTTGTGGTAATTAAAGTTGCGGTTTATCACCTCTGGTCTTCCAGCTGTGGTCCTTTTGTGCTGTGCTGCTCTGTTCTGCAATATGTCCATATTTACAGGATGTCACATGAAAACAAAAGACGTACCTAGAGAAGTTTGCCCGGAGAGAGATGGAACTACTATTTGGAAGCCCTTCATCAACATGGACAGCAGATACTAATGACTGATAAAAGTAGCTAGGCGTTCCCTGACCAAATATGGCATGAGGTTATGGTGGACATTTATATTGTTAATGGTCACAGAAAGGTAATCTATCAATTGTAGTAAAAGGGCACCAAGGTTTGTGACCAAGCTTTGGTCTTGCATACCACCAGAAGGTCTATGCCACTTTGTGTGAGAGATACTCACTGCTAGGAGTTCATTATCACAGACTACCTTGACTGCCATGGAGGAGTTCCTGTTGTCTCTTGCTGAGGATACAGAATAGACATCTGTACCTGAGGGATGCCTGGATGTCAGAGCTGTGCTGGATGCACCTTTCTGCATCTCTGCTGCTGATGCACCAGGTTGGTAAAGCATTTTGTCAGTAACACCATTTAGGACCAGGAGTATGTCACAAGCTTAGGGTTGCTCAGTGATGCCATCTGTCTTGCACAGACACATCATAGATATAGATGAAAAATAATACCACACAAAGTATGCGTGTTTAAAGTCTTTATATAAACCTAATATGTAATGTTTGTGCATCACTGGTGGTGGGATTGCCATGTATTTGTAATGTGGCACACAGATGTTCCTCTATCCCCTTTCAAAAAAAGTTTTGCATCCTACCCACCTGTGGTTCAACAACACCTGTCACACAAATGCACATAAACATGGTACAACCCCATCTGCACGACCTGTGTTCCTTGGCACACATTCTGAACATGTATGCTATACTACTGGATACCCACACCTCTCAGAAAGCACCACCCATTCCCTACACAGTATACCCAGTTCCCCAATCCCTTGACCATTTCACATGCACCCTTCCACATCCTTACCACACCCCCCACCTCTGTGCTCATTGCTGAATCCTGTTACTATGCTGATCGCCACATGTGTATATGATGACTACTGTACCCTGCCCTTACAGCAGTGAGCAGGGTAATGCAGGATGCACAATGTGGGCACTCAGTACATTGTAGAGCATAGTCTTGGTGTAGTAATTTATGTTGTGTCTAATCTTGCTCCAGAGTTTCAGACCAGATGCTACCTCATTGACAGTGCTGCAGCATATTGCTCACTCATCTGCCATTCATGGCCTTCTCTTACAGTTGGCTCCGCCCACTGTTTGTCAACCAGCATCTCCTCAGTCACTGGTGTTGGAATGCCATTTCCCTGCTCCAGTTGCATCTTTACAATCATGTTGTTCAGAATTGCACAAAGAGCAGCTATCTTGCTGCAGGCCTTTGGGACCTTCTGCAGTGTTCAACCAGAGGAATCTAGGAGGGAAAAGTGGACATTCATCAGTCCAAATACATGTTCAGTGACATTTTAGATCTGTGACTGTGTGAATCTGGGAATTATACGTTATCTCAGTTATACTCTGTGATTTTATATATGTGTCTTGAGCCATGGTGCCAGGACATATCCAACATCTCCAATAACATCCCTGTATAATGTAAACAAACACAAATCACTGGCATATGTTAGAAATGCACAAATTCCACTTTCACTTACAGAAGTCCAATTATTATAATCAATCAAAATATTTTTAATGTCTCACCTCATTATCTCATGACACTAATTTCCTCCTATCCAGGAAAAGTCACCATATAGTTAAACCTACTCAGTTAACTCTCCTTTTCCCAAACATCTTACATCTACTCCATCTTTCCAAGTTAGATACTCATTTCACTTTTCTTTATCAACACTCCTTATCTCTTTGTCTCTCTTCTTTCCTTTCAGCCCATTCCATTCTATTAAAACCCGTCCCCAACTACTCCCTTCCATACCTGTTTAATACTGCATAATACTCCAGTTCATCTGCACTACAGTTCTTCTATGTAATACTCCAGTTCTTCTGCACTCCAGTTCTTCTATGTAACACTCCAGTTCATCTGCACTCCAGTTCTTCTATGTAATACTCCAGTTCTTCTGCACTCCAGTTCTTCTATGTAACACTCCAGTTCATCTGCACTCCAGTTCTTCTATGTAATACTCCAGTTCTTCTGCACTCCAGTTCTTCTATGTAACACTCCAGTTCTTCTGCAACCCTTACTACTCCCTTCCAGACCAGATCCAGGCCTGCTGCTTTTGGAACTGTTTGTAGAAGTTTGCTTGTTCTGACCACATTTTCCAGGCTATCTTGGATTGGATATGTAAGAGAACTGTGTTTGATTAGCACCTCACTGGTAAAGAAATGCCAGCCTAGGGCTTAGAATAAGCATCCTCAATGGTCCTTTTGAATTTTGTTAGAGTTTTTTTTTTCAAGTTTTAACTTTAGGTCTTTAGGCCCTACATTTGGGTTTCTGCTTGTTTGTGCACTGCGCAGCACCACACACTACTGCTCAACTATGCGCCAAACCCAGACAGTTAAATTCAATGAATTTTCCCTTAAAACCCAGGCAGAAATATCCATTTGCAAAGCTCCTCTGTGATCATTTCTAAAAAGTCACTCCTAGTGGCAACAGTCTTCAACCTAGCATTATGGACAGTTGGACTACCCTTGTTTCTTTTGCCAACCTTGTAGACTTGGGTCTCTTGAGGCAGTGTAGCAATTGCCTCATGCATACAGACAATCCTCTACTAATAACACAGTCCAGTACAAAGTGTGAGAGGTGTAGTTACACCAAAAATCTAGAATCCGTGCTCTCTCTCACTCAAAATAGTAACACAGAGAAGGTTGTCAGCTCTCCCATCACTACATATTCACATAGTAGCACTACTGTTATACGTACCATTACTCACGCACATAGTATGTATCGAACACATACGCAGAGCTTCTCTCGAAAAACTTACCAAAACACCAGAGACGTCCAAAACACAACTCTGCTACAGCTAATGCAGTCTCTACAGCATCAATGTCTCACCCACCAAGACCATAAGGTATAACACTCAAAAACTAAGATTTCTTGTCATTGGAGACTCAATAGTAAGGCACATGGATATCCCACTCACCAGGTTAGACAAGTAGAAAGTCACAGTCGGCTGCCTGTCTGGTGCCAGGATTCACCAAATCATGCTTGTGTGACAAAAGGAGGTACTGACAGCACAGCTAACTGGAATTTTGTAAATAGGTATATGTTATTTGTGAATATCAAATTGATTTATACAAGATGTTTGTGTTAGAAATGTATTAGAACTGTGCTGGTGTTACAAAATGTATTAGAACTGTTTTTCATGTGTATATCAAACTGATTTATGCAGGCATTTGTGTTAAAAAGGTATTTTGTAAAGTACTTGGGTTTGAAATGTATCCACAATGTGCCTTATTGGAGAGAACAGAAATGTGCATGCACTTTTGTAACTGTTTAAATTAATATGTTTTAACAGAGAAAACTGGAGGGTTAACCTCAGTCCAGCAAACTTTAGAAAAATATCTAAAATTAAATCACTTTATAGGCTAGGCCATAAAGATGCTATCTCACAGGTTCCAGAGCAGCCACAGACACAAAGTCTGTACTAGGAAGCTTTCTGTATTGTCTTTGGGGTGAACTAATTGCTAGCTGGAAGTGTGGAGGTATGAAATTGTTTTATGACTTCCAGTACTTGCCAAAGATTTGAGCAAAAGCCCTTGTGTGTGTATTTTTACATCTAGGTGCTAAGTCCTGCCAGAGGCCAGCAATGGGGGTTTGCATGAGAACTAGAAGTTAGATGACCAGAAATGATTTCATTCATAAGCTATCCCAGCAGTAATATTTTAGATATTATTTTGAGAAATCTCTTAGAGAGACAGATCATTATGTATTTGATCTCAGGCCTAACAACAACGGAGATGGGAAAAAATGGTTTAAAAATGTCATCATTTGTTGCTTAAAGCACGACAGCCAAGATACACAATTGCGCTTTGTTTTCAGCATGTATTCAGCATCAGGAATGTTTTATTAGGACTTTCTATCATTTACAGTGTTCCTCTTCACAGTTTAAGAAGGATGTTTTTAAAGTTTAAATATGTCTTTCTCACATGTTACATTCAGCTTATCCTATACATGTCTCTCCTCCAAAGCGAGCAGTTACCTTCATGCATTAGGATGGAAATTGTTCTTGAAACAAATGAACAGGTTAGTTTCATTTATTACAATTCCAGAAAATGGGTAAAGAAGAGAACATATATTTTCCTACAAAATGTTGTTTTTATGTTATCTTGAAAGATGCCAAAATGTTTAAATAGACAAGTATTACACTGTACACCTGTTCATTTGAGAAATTCATGCATTTTTTCAGAAGCTTGATTAGGGGACTGCAGTTGGTGGTTTTGTTATAGAAAGCCTTTACACAAATGTAATGCTTGGAATGGATATCTTTAAATGTTATTAGCTAAACTTACCTGTCTATATTTAAACTCCTTGATTTTTGAGTTTAGCCTACTTGTTTTTGTTCTATTTAGATGTTATAATGAGTATATTTATGAACACTGTGTTTTTACATCCTGTTTGCTGTATTGCTTTTATATTTTAGAAGGACAGTTTAACTATATAATTTAACAAAGCCATTAGTATAAGTATTCTAAAATTTATTTAAATTCATATGAAAGTACATTAATATTCATTTAATCTAGTGTACATACTGTAGTTTAAGGTACTATCCAATAGTTCTTATTTGTATTTATCTTTGAACATTAGATGGCCAAAACCTATTCAATTTATAATATATCATTGTGAGCAGATGCTATATTACTGCTATTTAGACAGTTAGCTTACATCTATATTGAATTGTTTCTTAGAGTATGGTCGCTTGGAGGACAGTTTATGCTTTATTTGAACTATAGTTAAATGCTCATTCTATAGTTATTTGAGTTTTTATCACACTTATTGTCTATTTGACTACTGGGAAAAAGTTACTAAGCATTAAAGAGTGTTTATTGGATAGTGCATGATTTTATCTGTTTAGCAATGTTTATGGCTTTTTATATATATGTATATCTAAAACATCACCTTATATATGATACAACTATCCTAGATGTCTCACTGTTTTGTTTACATATATGATAGTGTTATTAGATGGGTTTCTTTATATTTATTTACATTACCTAACATATGTTCTGTTTTAATTGTAATACTTGTTATGCGTTATTGTTTTAGTTAATCAAAATTTATTCTATTTTTTTCTTCTTTGAAATACTTGAGGAAATGCATTTAATCACTATAATTTTTACTTAATAATAGGAGCTTTTAGCTTAGTATTTCAAGTAGGGATTGAGTATGTTGGACATCTTGAATTTAGTTAGTCTTGTATATAGTTTTAGTAGTATTACTCTGGTTTTAATTTGTGTTAGGCTTCCTTTGAGCAATTTTTATATTAATCCGATGTTATTATTATTTATAATTACAACTTCTATCTTATTCACTTCTGATCTTCCTTTATCACAGGGTGATTGGTGGGTAGGCACTAGGTATAGGATAAAGGATATTAATATACATTTTCTTGCTCTTGAAATTTTTTTTTTTTATTTTTCAGCAAATGATATTTGTTGACCCGATTGCATATTCAAATGCTGCTTTTCTTTTTTTTTTTTAAAGTATTATTGGATTTTTACTTTGAGTTCACCTTTATAGCATCAATAATGATTGTATGCCTTGAATATGCCAGTTGATATAATATTGGATTCTTGGAATGTTAGAGGTATTCAAGGCAAAGCCAAAAAGTCATTATTATTTCATTTGATTTTTAAGTCACAGGCAAATATTTGTTTTATTCAAGAGACCCATATTCCGCCTTGATTGGAATAAAGAGAGAAATAAAATGGATCAAAAGATAATAGCTTCAGGTGACTCATCTAATTCCAGAGGAGTAGCTATAATCATTAAACAAAAATTCATGGGGAACATTATTGATGAGAAATTTGATAATGAGGGGAGATGGTGCTTATTTACCACTTCTATTGTTGGTCTGGACAAACCTCTTTTAGTCTTAAACTTATATGGCCCATGTAATTCACAACATTTGTTCATTTTAAAAATTTATAATATTCTCACATCCTATAAAGACCACCATATTATAGTGGGTGGTGACTGGAATGCAGTAATAAATCCAGTAATTGATCGATCCCATTCCACTGTTAGTTATAATTATCAATCTACTATGGCCCTTAATGATTTGATGACGGAATATAATTTAATTGATCCACTTCACAATGTTAAAGTCTTAAATAAGAATGATATCTATACTTATTACTCCAAGTGTTACCGTTTCTGGTCCAGATTGGATTTCTTTCTAATTTCTGATTATATCTCAAAATATATTTTGGATTTTAACATTGAACCTAGATTCTTTTCGGACCATTCAAGAATCTCACTAAAATTAAACATAAACTCTAATATTAAAAAATAAAATTGACTTTAATAAGTGGTCTTTAAATAATAATTTACTGCTAAATGAAGATATTTGCAAACAATGTTCAGAAATATTACAGGAAATGGAAAATAACCTGGGGTCATCAGACATTCCTTATGACATACAATGGGCTGCATGTAAAGTGAGATTAAGAGGATTATTTATTAGTAAAGCAGCTTTTTTCAAAAAGCAATACTTTAAGAAAGAGGAGTTCTTAAAATCTAGAATTTTTTCCTTGGAAAATCATCTTAGACTGAATCATGACCCTACTATAGAAAACAAATTCTCGACTGTCAGAAAGATTTAATTTTGCTTCACCAAAATAATCTCTCTTTAGCTGAACAAAAATTACTTGCCTCATATTCAGAATGGGCCCAGGTTCCTTCTAAATTATTAGCGAGAATTATTAAAGTTAATTTTGAAAGACCGAAAATCTCATCTTTATCTTATAAAAATAAATTATATAACACGGATGAAGAGATAATTCAGCTATTCACTTCTCTCTATACTGATTTATATTCAGGTTCTTCTAATTCAGTTAATGATAATCACTTAAAAATCTTTTAAATTCTCTACATTTCCCTAAATTAAATGATAGTCAACAAAAATTACTTTCTGCTCCTATATCGTTACAAGAAATCTCGGATTCAATTGATAATCTTAAATTGGGAAAATCTCCTGGTCCAGATGGTTTTACTCCAGAATTTTTCAAAACTTTCAAATTGGTAATTCTTCCCTTTCTTCTCAAAGTATATAATCATATAAGAGTTAACGATATCTCAGATATTCATTGGAATACATCTAAAACAATCCTAATTCTAAAAAATAATAAAGAAAAATCTGACCCAATAAATTATAGACCCATTTCTTTTAATAAACATAGATATTAAGATTTTATCATCTATTTTGGCTAACAGATTGAAATGGATTTTACCCTCAATTATTTCCCTAGATCAATCAGGTTTTATGTCCCACAGACATGCTTGGGATAATACTCTGTCCTTAGAGTCTATCATTCATCTCATTAAAAAAAAATCAAACCCTATATATGCTCTGATCATTGATGCATCAAATGCCTTTGACAGAGTCTGTTGGAACTTTCTCTTTCAAACTATGTCATGTTACAATATTCCTTTATTCTTTATAAATTTTTAAAAAGTTTTAAACAAAGATATGTTTACTAGACTTTACATTAATGGTCAATTTTCTTCTCCTATAAAGATTACCAGAGGAACAAGACAGGGTTGTCCATTGTCTCCCTTTCTTTTTAACATTTATTTAGAACCTTTGTTGCTGTATATTATTCAAAATACTTTTCATAATGTCCCCAGAATTCTTAATACCAAAATTCATTTTTCAGCTTTCGCTGATGATCTAGTTATTTACTTCCAAACTCCATTATCTGATTATAGAAAAATAACAAACTCCATTGATTACTTCTCTTCGGTTTCGAATTATCTTTTAAATTCTTCTAAAACTCATATCTTTCCCTTAAATCACTTAGCACATAAATCATTTTGTTTTCAGATCATCATTTTCAGTTTACTTATAGTATAAAATATTTAGGTATCAATTTAGAACACAATAATAAATCTTCTTTTCAAAATAACATCAATAAAGTATGGAACTCAATATTATCTGATATGGACAGATGGAAACATCTAAACCTTTCACTTTTATCAAAGGCCATAATTAAAATGAACATTCTGCCTAAATTCCTTTACCAGTTCACATCATCTGATCAGATAATTCAAAATCTTTTTTGAGTCTGTAAATAAAGCTTTGGCAACATTTTATGGTTCCCTAAATCTGTTAGAATTTCCTATTCCAGATTGTCAATTTTGAAGGACAAGGGTGGTTTAGGCCTTCCTAATCTATATCTCTATTATTTGATTGTCTCATCTAATAAACTTCTCACCATATCTAATTTCAAGAATATTTCTTATACAAATCATTCTTTATGGATAAAATTATGGTACAATTACATCATTTCAAAAAATATAAATCCAGAAGCTATTCCTTTTATCTCTTTGGATAGTTTATTTATTAAAAATATGTCTACTGTAATTAAACAAAAGATTAGAGCCTTCCAAACCTTACTCAAACTATGTAATCTAGAAAAGATTTTTCACCTTATTCAACCAATTCATCTAAACCCAAATATAATGATAGACAACAAACCCTTTAACTTAACAAAATATCCTTTAATAAAAAATTTTAAAGTTAGAGATGTTTTGAAATATCTTGACTTATCTTTACCCGATTGGCGTAAAATTTTGAAAGTAAATTGGAACTATTCACCAATCCTTAGTCAACTAAGAGTAATAATTAAAAACAAGTTTTTATGTTTAGACCACATAGAACTACAAATGAAAAACCTTGACACGATTATCAAAATACTTTCCTCATCAGATAAAATGCTCTCAAACTCTTATAAGTTAATTAATAGCTTAATAATGGACCATAATTGTCTTTTATCAAATGTTTGGTTAAGTTATAACTCCCAATTGTCAGAGTCTCAGAAACTTTTGGCCATTAGATATACAAAGGAATTTATCCCTTTTAAAAAATTATCATATACACAATTAATGATTAATAATGACGCCTACTATACCCATACAAATTAAATAAATTTAACCCAAGTAAATCCCCATCATGTTCATGTTGTTCTCACCCCCAAGCAGACCTTCTACATATCTTATGGTATTGTCATTTTTCTCACAGATTATGGACCTCTTTGAAAGTCAGATTGCAGAAAATGGGGTACCAAATGTCTACATTGTCCTGGGAACTTGCTATTCTTCATATTCCATTAATTCATCTTTCAAAATTAGATATTCATGTTATCATTTTTATTTGCTCATTACTAAAACTTTACATAATACAAAATTGGCTGGATCGAACCAAACTAAATTGGGTTACTTTCCAGAAAATGGCTTTTTCATATATTGATGCTCAAAGGCACTTAGTTAGAAGTCCAAAATAAAAAAGCATTAAAAAAGTTAGTGTTAGAAAAAGTCTTAAATATAATAAATAGTTAATGTTAAAAATGTTTTTTTTTTTTTTTTTTCAGGTTGCCTAACTTGTATATAGTGTACATATTGCGTATTGCTTTATTACTTAATAATATGTTAAATCTCCTGAAGGATTGTTTTCTCATCTATGAGTCAAAATATGTTTATTTATACTTACTGTTCATGTATAAAACTTCTAACTGTCTTGTTATTTATATATTTAATAAAAAATTTTTTGAGAAAAAAAAATGTTGTGTCTAATCTTGCTCCAGAGTTACAGACCAGATGCTACCTCATTGACAGTGCTGCAGCATATTGCTCACTCATCTGCCATTCATGGCCTTCTCTTACAGTTGGCTCCGCCCACTGTTTGTCAACCAGCATCTCCTCAGTCACTGGTGCTGGAATGCCATTTCCCTGCTCCAGTTGCATCTTTACAATCATGTTGTTCAGAATTGCACAAAGAGCAGCTATCTTGCTGCAGGCCTTTGGGACCTTCTGCAGTGTTCAACCAGAGGAATCTAGGAGGGAAAAGTGGACATTCATCAGTCCAAATACATGTTCAGTGACATTTTAGATCTGTGACTGTGTGAATCTGGGAATTATACGTTATCTCAGTTATACTCTGTGATTTTATATACGTGTCTTGAGCCATGGTGCCAGGACATATCCAACATCTCCAATAACATCCCTGTATGAAGTAAACAAACACAAATCACTGGCATATGTTAGAAATGCACAAATTCCACTTTCACTTACAGAAGTCCAATTATTATAATCAATCAAAATATTTTTAATGTCTCACCTCATTATCTCATGACACTAATTTCCTCCTATCCAGGAAAAGTCACCATATAGTTAAACCTACTCAGTTAACTCTCCTTTTCCCAAACATCTTACATCTACTCCATCTTTCCAAGTTAGATACTCATTTCACTTTTCTTTATCAACACTCCTTATCTCTTTGTCTCTCTTCTTTCCTTTCAGCCCATTCCATTCTATTAAAACCCGTCCCCAACTACTCCCTTCCATACCTGTTTAATACTGCATAATACTCCAGTTCATCTGCACTACAGTTCTTCTATGTAATACTCCTGTTCTTCTGCACTCCAGTTCTTCTATGTAACACTCCAGTTCATCTGCACTCCAGTTCTTCTATGTAATACTCCAGTTCTTCTATGTAACACTCCAGTTCATCTGCACTCCAGTTCTTCTATGTAATACTCCAGTTCTTCTGCACTCCAGTTCTTCTATGTAACACTCCAGTTCTTCTGCAACCCTTACTACTCCCTTCCAGACCAGATCCAGGCCTGCTGCTTTTGGAACTGTTTGTAGAAGTTTGCTTGTTCTGACCACATTTTCCAGGCTATCTTGGATTGGATATGTAAGAGAACTGTGTTTGATTAGCACCTCACTGGTAAAGAAATGCCAGCCTAGGGCTTAGAATAAGCATCCTCAATGGTCCTTTTGAATTTTGTTACAGTTTTTTTTTTTTCAAGTTTTAACTTTAGGTCTTTAGGCCCTACATTTGAGCAGGTTTCTGCTTGTTTGTGCACTGTGCAGCACCACACACTACTGCTCAACTATGCGCCAAACCTGGACAGTTAAATTCAATGAATTTTCCCATAAAACCCAGGCAGAAATATCCATTTGCAAAGCTCCTCTGTGATCATTTTAAAAAGTCACTCCTAGTGGCAACAGTCTTCAACCTAGCATTATGGACAGTTGGACTACCCTTGTTTCTTTTGCCAACCTTGTAGACTTGGGTCTCTTGAGGCAGTGTAGCAATTGCCTCATGCATACAGACAATCCTCTACTAATAACACAGTCCAGTACAAAGTGTGAGAGGTGTAGTTACACCATAAATCTAGAATCCGTGCTCTCTCTCACTCAAAATAGTAACACAGAGAAGGTTGTCAACTCTCCCATCACTACATATTCACATAGTAGCACTACTGTTATACGTACCATTACTCACGCACATAGTATGTATCAAACACATACGCAGAGCTTCTCTTGAAAAACTTACCAAAACACCAGAGACGTCCAAAACACAACTCTGCTACAGCTAATGCAGTCTCTACAGCATCAATGTCTCACCCACCAAGCCCATAAGGTATAACACTCAAAAACTAAGATTTCTTGTCATTGGAGACTCAATAGTAAGGCACATGGATATCCCACTCACCAGGTTAGACAAGTAGAAAGTCACAGTCGGCTGCCTGTCTGGTGCCAGGATTCACCAAATCGTGCTTGTGTGACAAAAGGAGGTACTGACAGCACAGCTAACTGGAATTTTGTAAATAGGTATATGTTATTTGTGAATATCAAATTGATTTATACAAGATGTTTGTGTTAGAAATGTATTAGAACTGTGCTGGTGTTACAAAATGTATTAGAACTGTTTTTCATGTGTATATCAAACTGATTTATGCAGGCATTTGTGTTAAAAAGGTATTTTGTAAAGTACTTAGGTTTGAAATGTATCCACAATGTGCCTTATTGGAGAGAACAGAAATGTGCATGCACTTTTGTAACTGTTTAAATTAATATGTTTTAACAGAGAAAACTGGAGGGTTAAACTCAGTCCAGCAAACTTTAGAAAAATATCTAAAATTAAATCACTTTATAGGCTAGGCCATAAAGATGCTATCTCACAGGTTCCAGAGCAGCCACAGACACAAAGTCTGTACTAGGAAGCTTTCTGTATTGTCTTTGGGGTGAACTAATTGCTAGCTGGAAGTGTGGAGGTATGAAATTGTTTTATGACTTCCAGTACTTGCCAAAGATTTGAGCAAAAGCCCTTGTGTGTGTATTTTTACATCTAGGTGCTAAGTCCTGCCAGAGGCCAGCAATGGGGGTTTGCATGAGAACTAGAAGTCAGATGACCAGAAATGATTTCATTCCGCAAGCTATCCCAGCAGTAATATTTTAGATATTATTTTGAGAAATCTCTTAGAGAGACAGATCATTATGTATTTGATCTCAGGCCTAACAACAACAAGAAGAATTCACCAAATCATCTGCCTCGCTCTATTAGTAAGCTTTTAAGGTATAGTAATTCTCTTAGTTACACTCGGGAATATAGTAAAGCTTAGTTTAGATATTATTCTATATTTATCTGAGCCTGTCCTGCAATGTTATTTTAAATATTTCCTGTGTTTTGAACTATGGTGTCACTGTGAATATATACTTAGCGTTGTTTTGCTATTTTACTGTTTATTCTTAAATATATTTAAACTTTTCATTGTGGCTGATGTTTTTAGAGATATTTAAGTTCTGAGAGTACTTGCATTTTTATTTGGTGACACTGTCTGGACCACTCCTAAAAGCCTTGCTCTTGGTCAAACTACCATTTGTATTAATATTAGCTTTACTCAGTATATTGGGTACCCTTGGAAGAGCCTTAAGATAGCTAGCAGGAGTGTCTGGTGGCAGTCATAACTACCTTATATTCTAGGCAGAAGGCAGCATAGCAAGTAAACCTGTGCCAGCTTTTTCCAGGTGTGTGTGTGTGTGTGTGTGTGTGTGTGTGTGTGTGTGTGTGTGTGTGTGTGTGTGTGTGTGTGCGTGGTGTGGCGTGTGCGATGCGTGTCGTGTCTTGGCGTGTGTGTGAATCTCAGAGTGTGTGTGTCAGCTACTTGGGCAGGGACACGAAGCACTGGTTGGACCGAGAGGGTGCTGGAGGCCTTGGCTTGGACACTCAGCTGAGATCTTAACTCTATGCCTATGCCAGTGGGGAGTCTTACTGAGGATCTGGAGAAACAGGGAGAAACCAGCCCTGGACTGATGGTGGTCTCTGTGTGTTCTTAAGGGAAATTGCACTTAATGCAGAGAGCTGCATCTGGAAATATTGTGTATGTATCTGTCATCTTCTCAGTGAATACCCCCCACTGTTGCCAGTGATGAAGATTGAGGCTCCTTGATTACAGGTCCAGTGGAGGGTCATCACAGCATGCACTTAGGTCTCTCAGCTACAAGTACCATTATGACTCCATCATAGTTCATGTTGGTGTAAATGACCTGAGATGTACCTCACTGGACTATCTGAAGAGAGAAATGGTCGAGCTCTCTGAGTATGTGTACAAGGCAGGTATGTCCCTAGCCTTGAGCAGCATACTACCCTCACCTAGAATAATGCTACAGTATAAATAATAATGACTGATTTCAATAATTGGCTTAATTTTTAGTGTCATTCCCAGGGGAACCAGTTCCTGTCTGCCTGGGAAGCCGTGGTCGACAAACCTCGCTGCTTTGCCAGAAATGGTTTGCACCTGGTACCCATAGGCTTTCAGCTACTGGCAAAGGCTCTTGCATCTCTCATAGTGCCTTTTTAGGCAAGGTCTAGAAAACAACATTACTGATGTGTAATTAACCAATCAGAACAAAATAAGGGTCATGCTGCTAAATGCTCGGAGCTTAAACCAGTAACTACACTCCCTGGAAACACTTCTGCCACTAGAAGATACAGATGTCTGTGCAGTCACAGAAACCTGGTTTAATGCCTGAGAGAGTACCCTGGCCCTGCAAGGCTACAGTGCCTTCAACACCTTTGTACCACAAAATTAATGTCTGAAAGCCAAATGAAGCTGTGTTTCTATCTATATTAGAAATAAATTCACCTTGTGTAGTTAGACTGGATAACGCCTTGAAGTTACTCCAGGTCCAGGTTATGCTGGGTAAGACCCCCATTCAAGTTCTGGCCAGTTATATATCCCCCTCTATGGGTCATGACACCCACAAAGCCTACTTAACCAAACTGAAGACAAACCAAATTTTACCAAACACACTGGTTATGGGGGATTTTAATTATCCCACTATCAACTGGGAAACCTACTCTAGCCCAAACTCACTAGCACAAAACTTCCTTGACTTTGTGAATTCAAATGCTCTGGAGTAAATTGTGCATACCCCAATAAGAGGAATAAACATTCTAGACCTGGTCCTCACCAATATGTCAAACAGGTGCACTGCTGCTACTGTTGTAACCTCATTTGTTAAAACTGACCTCAAATCAATCACCTTTGAACTGACATTAACACCAGAACTCACAAAGGGTAAAATCAGACCAAAAAACTTCAGCAAGGCAAACTATATCCTCCTAGGTGAAAGTATAAATGCATTACAAGCCTCACCCCAAGCTGAAAGTGGTAACTATCGCAAAGCTTACACTAAAGCCCTGTACAATCACTTGCTTAAGTGTATAAACTTCTCTGTACCAGATAGAATCAAAGCCAGACTCCCAAGTAAAATCAAGCTGCCACTGTGGACTACTAGTATCAAAAAACTCTACAATAAATACAATACGTTGCTGTCCAAGAAAACAAAGACAAGGCCCCAACAATGGAAAAAGCACCCTCCTCAGCCTTAACAGGCAAGTAAGACAACTTGTCAAATCCCGCAAGAGCTCCTTTGAGAGAACCCTAACAAGTGCTGTCAAGGAAAACTTTAAGGCCTTTTGCAGTTATGTGCAAAACCTAGAGGGTCAGACCCAAGCTTGTGCAGAACTAGTGGCCAGTGGTATCACACACACTGACTCCACAGAGATAGCGAACCTGCTAAAGGATAGGTTTGGTGAAAATTTCATTCCTTATCCCCTCCTAACTTACAACATACCCTCCCTCAAACTTCCCCGCCACCTTACATATCTGAAAAGCAGGTCCTCAAAGCCCTGTCCATTGCAAAGAACATGGCCTCTATGGGACCAGATGACATCCCAGGCTGTCTTCCAAACAGGCTAAAACATAAACTAACATCATCACTAAGTATCCTTTTCAGTCATAGCCTAACCACAGGCTTTGTTCTTGTGGAATGGAGAACAGCTACAGTTATTCCCCTCTACAAAGGTGGTCTAGCAACAGACCCAGAAAATTATAGAACCATAAGCTTACAATATGGCCATAAGCTTATATAATGACCAGGCTCATTAGTAAGGTCATGGAACGTATCATTATGGACCTCATAAATAAAGGCATAGGTGACCTCCAAACCCTGGATCCTACCCAATTTGGCTTTGTGAATGGCAGATTCTGCCTGTTAAATCTGGTGGATTTCTTTAAAAGTGTGACCAAAGCCAATGATGATGGAAAATCTGTGGACACAGCATACCTCAACTTGGCAAAGGCTTTCAACACAATCCTACATTCAGACATTACCTATAAACTTAGCAAACTGAATGTAGACCCCTTTGTTGTAAGATGAGTTGCCAACTGGCTCACTAACCAAAGTGGGTGACTGTACATCAACCAGCAGACCTGTTACCAGCGGGGTGCCACAAGGGTCAGTGCTGGGCCCCCTAATGTTTGGTATATACTTCTCAGAAGTGCAGGTCAAAACTGAAGGGTTGTGGCTGACCAAGTTTGCAGATGACTGCAAACTTGGTGCAATCATTGAATCCTGAAATTATGTCAGTATACTCCAGGAGGGTCTCACACAGACCAGCACCTGGTGTATTAGTCACAGTCTCAAACCGAATGCAAAGAAATGCACCATCATTCCCTTCCACACAAACAATATCCCTTCACACTATCAAATCAATAACAATACCCTAAGTACCCATGAAGTGGTAAGGGACCTGGGATCACAGGTTGACCGGGAGCTTAACTTTGATCATCATGTGTCTACCATTGTAAAGTTCATAGGTTAGTACTAAGCTAACTGCCCTTGTGAGCCATTTTAAGCCTAGCCAATTATCCCTTGTGAGACTCAAACCCTGCACCTTGTGTTTGTAAGGCAAACACCTTAACCATTAGGCCACCCTCCCATCCCAAGGCCCAACTAAAATCCTTGTCACTATACTCCATATCATAGATACTTCTTAGGAGACACTTATGCCTGGCCTACAGAGCAACCCAATACCCAAACCTAGTAAACTTATTGCATATCCATAAATCAAATTAGTTTAGGGCTACCCATTCCAGGGACTTAAATGTGGCCTGCAACTTAAATAGGACATGCTGGAGGGACAGATTTATCTCCCAGTGACTGCCACATCTTTGGAACAGGCTAAAAATTCATGTGAAACAGAGCACCTCTATGACACTATTCAAGAGGAACCTGGATGAGTGGATGGGGCATTGTCAATTCTTACTGGGGATTGTGCCCACAACCATCCTGGGCATGGGCAGTCATCAGTAAATGCAATCTTGGTTACTGACATGTACTTCTATGATATTACATTGGGTTGAAATGGCTAGGCTTAAAATGACCTCCGGGTCGATAGCCTAGTAATTTCCTATGATAGTGCAACCACTACTACTCCCTTCCATACCTGTTTAGTACTTTATAATACACATTGCTGGTCTGCTATGCCCCTGATGTGGAGTTGATGGTAAGTTAGACTTTGTTGGATCCTCCTGGGATGCAGACAGGCACAACACACCTCATCTCAGACACTGGCTCCCATACCTGCCTCTATCATATGCTGCTTTGCTAAAATAGATGCTACACCTAACATTACAGTGCAATTTCTCTCCCTGTTCAGCCTAAAATTTTGTGTATGAAGCTGCTGACAGCTGTGAGTGATCATACAATTTTTATGTTTCTGAATTGTAGACCAATATTGTCTGTGTTCATTTGAATTTGCAATTCTGCTCATTAGCATAATATTACTCATTTCCATGTCATTATACTGCCATTAGCATATGATATGGATAGGGCCCAAGTGGTAATTGGATCTGTAAACTGGCCCCACCCTGTACTACACTGTTAATTGTGCAGGTTTTCCTCATTCAGTTTGGTATTTGTTTCTGAATCCCAGAATGTATGGGTGCAACTGAAGCATCATGATATGACTTCACAAAACGCAATAACATATATATGTGTATATATATATATATATATATGTATATATATATATATATATATATATATATATATATATATATATATATATATATATATATATATATATATATATGTATATATATATAGGGAGAGAGAGAGAGAGAGAGAGAGAGAGAGATACCCACACTCCACATTTAGGAGTAGCCTCTTTGTACTCCCACTTATATATAACTAACTTTATGGTTACTATATCCTGAAAAAATGGGCATTCAGTCATGTTACTGAACTTTCCATTTACTGTTTTTTTTCTTTTGTTTGTTTGTTTTGTCAAAGGGAACCAGTTCTCATTGGATTGGTCCATAATCAAATATACAAATCATAGCTGAATTTTTAGGGTCTATATTATCATATTGCATGCTCAGAAGAGCGAATGACAGATAATTGACCCCATGTAAGCGAAAGATTACTACGTCGAAACTTCAGAACAGCGATTATTTTCCAATGGAAAACAATAGTTTTTCGAAAAAAAAAAAAAACAACAGTAAAACATTAGTTAATGTTGGGGGGCTTCACCCCCCGCATTCCCACCCTACTTAAATATACCAACTCTGACCCTGTGGACTAGCAAAACATTACTTATTTCTCTTAAATGAACATTAGTTTAACCTTTTTGTACTTTTTCTGAATAGTAGAAACTTTAGAATATATTTTAAAAAACTGAGAAACCTCGCCATAACAATAAATAGGATGTGCTGGAGGGCTAGATTCCTGTCCCAGAGTCTTCCCATGCTTTGGAACAAGATCCCAATCTACATTAGGCAGAGCTCCTCGCTAACACTCTTCAAAAGAAACCTTGATGAGTGGATGGAAAACAGAAAGTTTACCCCGGGGATCACTTCAGTGGCTCTGCTGGACAGAGGCACAGAGAACTAATCTAAGAGGGCGGCAAAAGCCAACACATTCTAGCTAGGCTTATAAATGCCTTTGGGCAGATAGCCTAGTACCTACCTATGAAACTATGAGATGTGAAAAAGAACACAGTGCTTTTATTTAGTAAAGTATAATAAATACTTATATGGTATACCACCATACCTATTACCCACAGAGCACAATCATCAAGTTTCCCTTATAAAAAAACACATTCAAAAACTGAGAAAACTAATAACCTTATGCATATCAAATCTAGCCCTAAGTGGAGACATCCACCCCAACCCTGGCCCTACCATCTCCAACCCCAAGCCTCATAATCAGACTAGAAACCACAACTTCTCCCATATTACAGCCAACAGAACGCCAAGTGACTTCCTTCTACTAAGCCTAAATATTAGAAGTATATCCAACAAAGTCCAAGAACTCCATGCCACCATAGACTTGTACTTCCCAGATATAGTCATCCTGACAGAAACCTGGCTAAAACCTCACATTACCAGTGAGCAAATACTCCCTACAGGTTATGGCATACTAAGAGTAGACCAGCTAAACAAGAAAAGAGGCGGTGTAGCTATAATATTTAAACAGCATCTAAACATCTAAATCTTAAAATCATCAGCTCCACAAATAGGCAATGAAGAAATAATATATACCAACCTCAAAATAAACCAAAACAAAACCATCAACATAATTGGATGCTACTACCACTTGGCCAAAACATCCCTCCACTAGAAAACCTCCTCAGTTGGTCTACCCACCATCTCCCCCAAGAAACTATCATTTTAGGTGATTTCAATATTGACTGGCAATTCTGATCTGGCAACCATCCAACCCATCATGGAAACCTTCACCCAACTAGACCAGTCACCAACCAGGATAAATAAAAACTCCAGCAAACACACTACCCTGGATTGGATACTAGTCAGTAAGAGCCCTCAGCCATATATAGCCTCAGTGATCACTCCCCAGCATTCCTACTCAAAAAATACCTATACCAAGCTAAACCTGTCATCTACCGTCAAATACGTAAAAAACTAAATTTAACCCACTCACATTCATCTCATCCCTCAAAGAATGTAACTGGCATCCTCTAAAGTACCTCAGTCTTGATGACGCAGTTGAATTTTTTAATACTACCTTCCTGAGCATCCTTAATTACCATGCCCCCATAAGACTTTCCAGAATCAAAGCACAACCCTCCCCATGACTACAGAAAACCACTAAGTTAGAAATGAAAAACAGGGATAAAGCCTGGGAGCACTGGCACAAAACCAAAACCCCCTCAATTAGACAGAAATTCCTAGAACTATGCAATAGGGTCAAAAAGCTAATAAAATATGACAAATTCCAATACTACCAGTCTGCCCTAGACTCCTCCCAACACAGCCCCAAACAATTCTGGTCCTCCATAAACTCCATCCTCCACCCAAGTAAAGTCAGTATTCCTCCTCCTAACATCCCTCACTCCTCAGAAAATATTGCTACCTCATTCAACACACACTTCACACAAACCATACTATCATTAGCTAAACAACACAATCCCCCTCCCCTCCAACTAGTAATCTCCCCACTGCCTTCTCTTTTTCTCCTGTACCTACCTCCAACATAAAAAAAACTCTTAACTAAACTTAAGCCCACCAAATTAGCAGCAGACGACCTCCCCAGTGAATACCTACAAATCATAGCTGATGCTCTGGCCTACCCAGTATCCATCTTGATTTACCGATCTCTGTCAGAAAGTTACGTTCCCACACTGTGGAAAGTATCACATATAATTCCCCTCCACAAAGGCAGACCCTCCACAGAACTAACCAATTACTGCCCCATAGCTATTCTCTCTCCACTCTCCAAAATACTAGAGAGATGCATACACTCTCAGGTCTCAGACTACCTCCTTACTAACAACCTCCTTTCCAATACTCAGCATTGTTTCTGACCAAACCATAGCACCACCACTGCCTTACTCTCCTTTACTAACACTATCCTTCTGCATAAAAACAATGGCTATCTCTCCTCTGCTACTTTCCTAGACCTATCTAAAGCATTTGACATGGTCCCACACAAACAACTTATCTCTGTCCTCAATAACCTATCCTTCTCACAATCAGTCACCAACTGGTTTCAGAGTTACCTGTCTGACCGCCAACAATCCGTTGTATGGCAGAATGACATATCTCCCCAACTACCTGTCTCCATAGGGGTTCCCCAAGGATCCATCCTTGGACCCCTACTCTTCTCTGTTTTCACCAATAATCTAGCCTCTGCCACCAAACATGGTCCACTCATACAATATACAGATGACTCAACCATCATCTGCTCAGCACAGTCCCTACCCAAACTGCAAAAAGTCACACAGGAAGCCTTTTCCTCTGTTGAAACTTGGTTATCCGATGCCCAATTAATACTCAACCCAAACAAAACTAAACTACTCATCTTCCAACCCACCAAACATACTCAAAACAACTCTCACTTTAACATCACAGCAGAAGACAACACCACTATATACCCAACTGAACACACCAAATTGCTAGGAGTGGAAATAGACAATAAACTAAAATTTGACATTCGCATATCCATGACCATAAAAAAAGTCCACAAAAAACTAGGAGCGTTATACAGAAACAAGCAACTTCTCACCAAAGCAGCAAAGATTTCAATAGCAAATTCCCACCTTATCTCCACCCTACTTTATGCCTCTCCAATATATACCAACCTAAGGCAATACGATCTAAACAAGCTAGAGACTTGCTACAACAAAATCACCAAATTCGCCACAGGGGCATTCTACCATAGTCACCACTGTCTCTCACTTGCTGAACTGAGCTGGCTTGAACTCCCTCACCTCCTTCAATGGTATCAACTCTCACTCACCCACAAACTAGTAAACCATCCACTAAATGTCCCATCCCACCAGAATCTACTCCAACCCTATCGCACCACCAGACCACTAAGATCCAGCAACAAAAATCACTTGCATATCACTAAAGCCAATAATTCTGCTGGTGAAGCACTATTCTCTTGCACCATAGCCAAATTATGGAACTCTCTCCCACCCACAATTACCTCCATACCATCATGCACCCACTTCAAAACTTTACTGAAAGCACACCTAAAAACATGCTGGCTATGCCCTTGCATCTTCCACCCTAATATCACCCACCCCATCCAACCACTACCTTTCTTTCTACTCCACTAACTACCTTGAATATAGCAAGCTTAGATGCTCATAAGCCTAGTACTTATTATACAGCAGGAACTTCTTATTGTAACATTTGTTAATGTCTGTTATGTACTTCACAGATAAAGATTCTAGTTGTCTACTGATGTACTATGTTCTTCATCTGTAAATATGTTGTAAGTAATTGCTATGTAAATTGTTAATCGCTATGTAATCCAATGTAACTACTGTCTGTTTATTTTAACTGTGGAGCTTTTCTCCCCGGGCCTCCGCTGAAAATGGACATATGTCCAGTCGGACACTCCCGGTCAACAAATATAAATAAAAATAAATAAATAAAAGCATACAAAATAAGTTTTCAAACTGCAGTGCTTATTATTGGGTCAAAACAGAACAAACTAAATGCAGAAGAAAATATTAAAAAAAAACACATCAGTTGGGCAGCCCAGCAGCAAAATCTCTATCTCCCCTTTTCAAGGTCAAGGAGTTAATCCTGACTAGTGGTCACTGTATGGAGTTTTCATGTATGTCCTCCTTATGTTATACGAACTGACATCACAGAAGGTGATAATCATGCATACACATGACTGGCAGTTCTTTGTTTGTCATGTTGAAGTTCTGTATTGTGAGTTGACTACCAAGCAGCAGCAGTGAAGTGTATTACTCTTCGAAGCCAATATTTCTAAAAGGCAAGAAAGGGTGATATACCCTGACAGAATACGAAATAATTGATTCTGTGATTTAATCTTAAATTGATAAAGCAATTGTGAAAACTCCTAACTGGAAAACTGGTTTATTTATTTCCTTCTTCGACAAGTGATAAAGTTGTAAAGTCTGGAAAATAGAATATTATGTTTTGTCCATTAAACTGAAGTCCAGTGTGTGCCAAAAAGAAGTGCCTTTCTTACACCTTTTCATATTTGTTTCCCATACCAGTCTTTTCTGTGTTCTACAAGGCAGATTTGTCTTGGAAAGTAAAAGTCAGATTTAACACAGCATGGGTCCTTATTACCGTCTGAAGATAACTTTTGAATGTCTTTTATTTAAACATTTCAGAGTGCTGAATTCTGGGAAACCCAGCTGGATGCCTGGCTGGTTATCTACCAGAAAGGAAAAATAAAGTACTAAAAAGTGAACTTACTCCCTGTGGACAAAAGAAGGTTTGTTTCAGCAAGTCTAACAATGGTTTACCTGAAAATGTTTCCAGCATTTGTCACTGTTTTTGTGGAATATTTTATGAAGAGCATGCAGTTACTATTTGTAGGAATTTTTATAATGCGCCGTAAATATGTTGTTCTCTGTTCAGCCAATCCGTCTGCAGTTTATATATGACAATTACCTTTAAATAACAGCTATCTCAATAAAATGGAATTATCTGAGTTACTAATGAATTGCACTGAAATTCTCATTTATGTACACCATAAATAGTAATAGTACTGATGACATGCAGAACTATTACAGAGGGTTAAAAATACAAGGTATGAAATAACAAACTCTTAATAGCAGAATGAAAATATGTATAAGGTATTTTCAAAAATATAGATAGTTGGCCAATAAATGAAAAAGAAAGTAAGCAAGTATAAATGAATTAGAAAGTACAACAGGAATACAGAACTATGTTAAGTGAGATACATAAGGAAAGAAAGTAAGAAATTAGATTGTATAAATGAGAAGGAAGTGGGTGAATCAGATGGTGAAAAGCAAGCAGAGGAACACAGATAAGGAAAAGAGGAAAGGAAGGCTTTGATGGGAGTGCAGAAGCAGGAGTATTTTTTTTTTTTTTTTTGGGATGAATACCCTTTTTGTATTTTTCAATAAGGGTAGAAAAGAAAGGTAGCATGGGAAGGGTGTGGGCAGAAAAGGGGGTATAGTGATGGTAGCAGGACAGACAAATATACAGTGAATATAGACAAAGAGTAAAAGAAGAGGAGCTGACACAAATAGAGGAAAGGCAAAGGAGAGGCACAGAGGTGATTAGGATGATTAGACTACAAACTGGGGAGGGAATGAACCACTAGGAAGAGGAACACCACAACTGGAGATAGAGTGGTGTGACAGTTCAATGTTTCCCTGCTCAGTGCTGCACCCAACCAGAAGGCAGTCACCTCTGGGCCCAGCTACAGGGGGCCTGATGGGCAGGGAATGGCAGTGGTGGAAATCTGCCTGTAACAGGAGGACTTGTTATAGTCAACCACTGAGGGAGACATGCTGCTGGTCCACTAATATTGTCATTACAACCTCCACCTTCTGACAGGTGACTTAGTGCGATCCATCAATGGTGTCTTTTGATGTAGAAACTGCACCCGCAACCTGTGACAGATCAGCAAGTGAACTTTCCAGGTTCACTTCCTCTGGATGACTACTGTATGTCACTCTGGTGAGAGCAGGTTAGGAAGCAGCTGGAATGCTTGCAGGTGATGGCAGGGCAGGTAGACAGCCAAGTGACTGCTGCCCAATCATAGACATGGCTGTGGCTTCTACTGCAGAAAATAAAAACATATATGGAGAGAAAAAAATATATATTAAATACATATAGAAAGGGTTGCAAAAAGGAGAACTATAGCAAACACATTAATCATTGCAATGTACCACTTTTTGTCATAACATTAGTTAGAGGAAATAAAATGCTGCTAGGTATGCAGTGGCCAGCCACACACACACACACACACACACACACACACTCACACACACACACACACACACACACACACATATTATATCTACCTTACCAAAGGGTACTATTGCTCATAGTGTGCCAAAAGGTGCAGGATGACTTGTTGCCTGAGCAGTATCCCTTTTGTGTCTGTCAGGACAACAATTCACATAGTGCAATGAGTGACAAGAGGTGTCACATTCCCTTTTGTTAAAGAAGATCATGGTGGTAGCTCCACTGGTCACTGGAGTGATGACTGCACTGCTCACCAGGCATTGTACTATGGTCCTCATAATAGGTCCCCAACCACACCTCTCAACTGTACAGATTTTTGCAGAATGTCCAGATTTTTACCTCATATTTTTTGGTCCGTTTCTCATAAAATTGTGGTTTTCTTGCAAATTATTGAGGGTTGAAGTTATAAAATAATGGCAGACATTTGAGTTTCAGACATCATACTGTTCAAAAAATTCAAGTCTAATGCAAAACCTGTTATTCTATTCATTTTCTAATTTTGTTTGTTTGTTTGTGTCTTTCGGCTTTTCCTGGTTAGGGGTCGCCACAGCGGAACTCCGGTCCGCTAATGATTGGCAGTAGATTTTTACGTACTGGCTTGCTGGGCCTAATGCACAACCTTCAACGAAGGAACGCCCATTCATGCATGTCGCTACACAAAAGACGCTCTAACTGAGAATCAAACGGGCAACGTCTAACTGTGAGGCGACAACGCTACCGCAGCACCACCACCACAGTAGCTCATTTTCTAATTTTGTAAGGGTAATATTTAAAAAGTGCCCCTATTTTTTGGCCTCTGTCCCCCCATTATTGATGGCTTTGTCTAGATTTCTTGCTCTAAGAGGTTCAGAGGTATGTCCTCAACAGGTACCCTTGGTAGTTTATATGTATGAAATAATGGAAGATGTTTAACTCTTTCCTGTACCACAAGGGACGCCTTCCACAATCAGCAGCCACAGAATCTATAGCCACTTTACAGATACAATCTTAAGGGAAATGGTAGCAGACCCACATCAACACACATTGCAGGCATCACATGATACTCTGCAAGGGGCAGCACTGTTGCACAAAAGTGAGTCATGCCACGACATAGTGGTGCATAGACAAATGACGTGCAAGAGTTGGGGATGTCTTTAAGGGTTGTGGGAAGGTGTGGCGGTCAAAAACAGCAAATGAAAACACAGTACCTATCAGTCTGCAAAACAAACCTGATCTCACTACCTTCTGCAAAAGCAACTGAAGAGATATAAAAAAAAGCAAATAGTTAATCCAACCACACTTTGGGGATGAAATCCCAGATGAGGACTTAGCAGTAGTAACTGACCACTAGTATGGAACTGTGATCAGGCCAAGGGCTAGCCACTAGTACAATGCATAGTCAGAAATGTAATCTCCACTAATGAGGCTTGTAGCTACTGCAGTAGAAAGAGTGCAAGTAGGAAAATAAAGTAGTATCTCTCAGACAAATATCTGGTGCACATTATGTATAATTATCCTGTCATAGCCTAGTGGGAGGCCACCTGAGGGAGTTTGATCGTATTGGGCCAAATATGTTCTATTATTAAAAGGCCATCCCTGGTTGTTTACCAACATTTCTGTTCATCATTAACCTCATTATCACAAGTTCCTCATTTCCCTCTCATTACACAGTTAGTTGCATAATCTCCTGGTTGCAATATTTTGCCTGAGCACCCTAACAACATCTCTAAATTTGCCCCAATTTGTATGACATTGCAAATCACACAATTTGACCTTAAACATTGAGGTATTTGTTTTGAATCCTACCTCTGTTGTTTAGTTTTCTTATCTTCAGCTCTTTCATTTTAGTTGTTAGTACTTGCAGTTCATTATGCTACAATGAACTGTTAAATCCAGAGAATGAGTAAAATGTTTGCTGCAGAGACAATGCTGTAGTTTTCAGACTTGGATGGTAATTTTTTTCATGTTCCTTTGCATCGCAGAAAAATGCATGAGCACAGGATCATCAAAGATTGCCACAACACTAACATGACATTTCAAAATCACCATGTTATGGGTGCATTCTCCTACTCCTGATGTTAAAGGAGCTCACTTATTAAATTTAGAGTCATCGAAGTAGATGCAGTGTCTCAGGGTTTAAGCTTGGCCCTGCAAAAGTGTTTTTTTTAACACTGATATTTTCATTCCATCACTTCTATTTTTATCACATTGCTAAATGCAGTATTTTTTCCCAAAACCTTTTTTAATGATAAAGAAAATAAATTTGATTATCATTAATGAAACTGTAAACCTGGAAACTAAGCTGTAGTAAATCTCAAACTGCAATGCTTCATGGTATTCTCTGCACCAAAGTATGGTGTTATTAAAGATGGTCATAATTAGTATACATAAGCTTCCTGTTTCCCGCAAGAGGTTAAAGCCCCTTCATAAAAAAAATAAATAAATAAAAAGGTATAATAGCAGTAGATAGAAGTCACTGTTGTTGTTTGAATTCCAGTATATTTTCAGTGTTTTAGAATTTATAGTTACCATTTCTTGCAGTTTTAATGGGAAGACATATTTTTGTTCTTCAGTCTTGATATGAGTTCAGAATGTTAAAATACTGGTGACGAAACACAACTGTTTTTTTATAGTCACACAATACTACAGTTTTCCTCCACTTGTCAAAGTGATGAACATTTGGTGTTGAAACACAGCGATTTTTAAACGTTTACAGAATGCTATGTTTTTTTTTCTCTGCTGTCATAAATGCTGAACTTTCATAATGGTGAGATAACAGAAAATGTCCTGTAGCAGGCGGGCTTATATCATCTAAATGATTCTTGTATAGCAGTTAAAAATTAAGATTAATCAGAAGAAATGTATAACAAGCTTATGGGAGTTGAGCATAAATGCACTGAGCAATAAGTGATAACCAAACTGTTGTTTAAATGTCAGCAATACAGCCAACAATTTAATATATGAAATAATCAGATACTTAGGATTTAGAAAATATTACACTTAAATGAGGTGTGCAGCAAAAGGGAAAGTTTTAAGGGAACTAATGATAACTTAAATTATGTGCAAGACAGCTGTACCTGCTGCAACCCACTAAACGGATGGGCTATTCTGCATAGTAATTCATAAGCTGGGTTAATTTTCAGTATGAGGAATAGCTGGTTTCTTGAACAATCAACTTGTCTATTGACCTCTCAGAGTCTGAGGGTCCAAAGGGCACAACAACTTGTAAAAAGAAAAAAAAATGTATGTTTCTATTAAACTTCATTTTGTCATTTTTAAAGTACTTTGAATATTTAGTTACAATTTCCTTTCATTTTGTTAATATGACAACATAAGATTCAACATCAGATAAATCAAAAATATCCTGTACAGTCGTTATATTTTTTCTTGTGTTCAGACATTTACATTCCTAAGTAACCTTTGCCCCAAATGACCTTGCTCTGATAAGCCATTGTTGCATTAGGCAGACAGACACGATACTGTTCTCATCTCTGATGTCTTCCAGCACCAGAGCAAACACAGCATATTTCTCTGCTCCAAGAAGAATCAGCTGCATCAGACTAGGAAAAGCAGGAGCTGGTCTTTTATCCTTCTCATGCCATGGTTGTCCTTTATTTTGACCCCTTATGTGATGCCACCTCATAACAAGAGGTCCTCTGGTTCAATTCTCAGCTTGGATGTTATTTTCTTTTGTGTCCTCTTTATGTTCATGTGGATTTCTTCTGGGTGTTCTGGCTTCCTCCTACATTCCAGAAACATGCAGTAAAATGTATTTTGAAATCTAAACTGCTCATAAGTATAAGCATGTGCGTGTGTGATCTGGAAACCAACATGCACCCCTCCCATTACTCGAAAACTTCATGAGTAAAAGTAGCTGTCCATGGTTCCACTCTAGGGGTCAGATCAACTCTTAAGAGAGAAAGAGTCACAATCAAATTCTAAGCACTCTTCTATAATAGGCTTCCATCTTCATGCGAAGAAATACCACAACTGTATGCTATATCCCTTCTTTGGCTTCTTCTCTTTCTCCATCCCTTTCCTTCTGTCCCGTACTCCTTCCTTCCATCTTTCTCCATTAAGGACATCAGAGTAAGCCAGTCCATTTCAAATGCTGATTTACTAGAGATAGAATCAAAGGATGAACCCTTTATAATGTATCTGGCTACTTTATTTTTGGATGACATTTTTAATTCTAGAATTTAAATTGCACTAAGAGTAATCATTTTCACTGGGAGATGATGCACAGTCTTCTGTTTATTTATTTGCTTACTTGCTTATTTATTTTTATTAAATGAAGATTTGAAGGAAGTGTACAAAGCTGTAAGATACTGTATTGAAGCTGGAAATAACTGGAGTAACTGGAATGAATGTCTTTATCTTTCAGTTACCGAGATCTCTGCTGAACAAACATCAAATATCTCAGTTTCTCCTTTATGTGCAAAGTCTTTTTGTACTTATCAAAATAGAAGTCTGCACACAAGATCTAATGCAGGTAGATTAGTATGTAGTAGCAGCATACAGTAGAGGCAGATGTCAATAATATATAAATCAAATCTTACTGTTCTTTCCTAACAGTGCTTAATAACTGAATAGACTAAATTATAACATCCATAGCTTCTGTCCTCAGCATTATTCTGTTACTCCTAAATGGCAGATGAAATACTAATTGGCACTCTTCCTGATGTCTGTGGACTGCACTGCAATGAATTTCTGTGCATCAGTCAAAAACTAACTAACTTACTTCTGTGTCTTGAAGTACCTCTCGTAATAATACTCAAACTCTGTAAATTTCCTACTATATGCCTTTTTAACCTTGGTTTCCAAGCCTCATACCACCTAAACTTGATGTTCTGCACATTCTCTTCATACATTTTATCATTATCAGTATTTTAGACTAACAATTATTTCTCTGAGCTTACTTGTATCCTTCACTAAAACATCCTTTTATTAAAACTGCATGTAAAATGTAAAATATAAAATAAAAATATAGGTCTGATTTAAGGTGGCTGCATTTCTAGATTTATGCAAATAAAAATATGGTATGTATGTCTAATAATCTGCATTTAAGTAAATCCTAATCTTACTTTAACAAAGGTGACAAAAAAGAGCACTCAGCACTGTTTTGCACATCTTTCTCATTCTGTAGTTTCTTTTCCAAGTCGACAGTATAACTAACTAAACATAGATCTAAGATTAAAATCCTTACAGAAGAGCAGGCATGTTTCCATTACTCAAAAGTAAAATGAAGGAATCAATGTTCTGTTTAATACATTTCAATTGTATGCTGATTACTGTGAAACAAGCTAACCCTCTGCAAATATTTTAGTTATTTGCACATTAACAGTGAATATTAGTTATTTTATAAATTAAGTTTTTGTGAATGCATTGGAAGCATTCTACCCTTTTCATCTAGTAAAACATTCAAATTCATAAAGAAAAAGTTAGCAGTAAACATTTAAAAAGCAAAGGTTCCATCACCTCATCATTTGCAGAACAAAGGCTTATATCATTCATTTTATGTATAGCTCTCACAGTTAGTACAGAAGATTAAAGACTATAAACTGTTAATGCACTGCCCTTGTAGCTCATGGTTTGTTTCCCTAAGCTTTAATTTGTCTAATCTCAGCAAGTAATTTTATCAGACAGTCTTTGGGAGCTGTAGGGAAAATGGGTTTGTATTCTTACTGGGCTACTGGATCACATGCCTTATAATCACTGATGACAGGAAAGCCCCATGTAGATAATGTAGGGGCATTAGTAGAGTGCCCTGTAACATGAGAAACTGCATTTTTCAAACCTTGATCAAAACATGCTTTACAACTTATTCCTTGACACAGGATCAGAAGATAAACTGGTGACTCTGAACCTTATTCAAGATCTATCCTCTCCAAAGCCTATTTTAGTTATTGTATTAGCTGCAAAAATATCCATAATTCCTTACTTGAGGGTTATTAATCCTCCCTCAATAGCAGAATGTTGGCAAAATGGCAAAGACATTTATGTAAAAGAGTTAAATTTAGTGAAAAGGCGTAATAGAGTCATTTTAGTACAGGCTGAATGGAATCAAATCCTGCCACTACTGTACTCTGCTTGACATTTATACCACATTTTTCTTTTATTTGTTATGTAAAAGATGCTTCTCTTAGACAGTTATATTACAGCACCCTCATGCATTCTTTGGAGCCAGATCTCATAGATGCAATCCTAGCCCCTTAGCATTCAAGTTGGCCTGCCTATGGACAGCCAATTTCTACTCACGTGATCCAGAAGCACTCAACCACTTCTACGAATCGGCTCATACCTTCTGATATCTACCTATCATATCAATTTAAATTTTCCCATAAGTTTATGTAATAATATATAGTTCACTTTATTCTATTTTATTTAATAAGTTTCTGGATGTACTCATCTATATTAGATATAAAATATTTGTATTGGATTTATTTTGTTGAATATCATCTATTTGTATATATATAATTCTATAGCTTTTTCTGTACTACATATTTTATTGTTGGCTATTTGATATTCAGTTTAATTATATAAAAGTTAAATAAAAGAATTATAAAAAACATTCCTTACAACTTTAGTTGATTGTCATGCATTAAAATAGACTTATATATATATATATATATATATATATATATATATATATATATATATATATATATGTGTGTGTGTGTGTGTGTGTGTGTTTGTGTTTTTATATGAAATTATAAAAAAGTAACACTTAGATATTTTAAAAAGCCTTCACTAGCTTTGCTGAAGTATGAATTAGATGAGGCTTAAGTCACAGCTCACTGACTACACTTCCTCAAGTTGCAACTCATGTATCAAAGTTTTCCATGGACAGTCAGTTCTGTTCCAGTTTTCTATTAGTATAGAAGCAGTAATTCAGAATTTGTGGCTCTTCAGTTTTATCTATAGTATTGTTTAAATAAGTAAGGGGTGGTAACATTTCCCATATGGGGGTGCAGGGGGTCTTGCCCCCCCACCTCTGCACAAATTATTTATTCTGTGTGCCTTTGCAGAAAGTTGAAGATTCTGATTTTTTTTTCATCCAGTTGAGGCTTCAACCTGTGTTGATTCATCAAGAAGGGGAGCAATGTATCTGAAAATAATTATGATGTTAGTATGTATTGTGTGTTGTTTTCAGAGTTATAATACTGTGATGTCTAAAATTTATGTAATAAAAATCATATTATACCATGACCCCCCCATTAATATTCCAAAACGTGCATGCTGATTGGCCAGCGTGCACGTTGTAAATCGACTTATACTAATGGAAAAAGGTCCGGTCACCCGGACTTTTTCCATTAGTATAAGTCTCTTTTAAAACACTGTCTCGCTATGTTAAAAGAGTTTAACATAGCGACACAGGTTTACAAAAAGCAACGGAGATCTCCGTTGCTTTTTTTAAAGCTGTCTCGCTATGTTAAACTCCTTTAACATAGCGACACAGTGTGTAAAAAGCAACAGAGATCTTGCTTTCTCCATTGCTTTTTTTTTAAACCTGTCTTGCTATGTTAAATGGGTTTAACATAGCGAGACAGCTTTAAAATAAGCAACGGAGATCTCCGTTGCTTATTTTAAAGCTGCCTCGCTATGTTAAACCCATTTAACATAGCGAAACAGTAAAAAAGCAATGGAGATCTTGCTTTCTCCATTGCTTTTGGCCACAGCTCTGATGTACTGCGTAGGCATGCGCAGTACATCAGAACTGCCGCGGATACCAGACAGCTGCGGAAGGGCAGCAAAGAGGCATTATACAATGCCATTATTTAAGAAAAGTAATTATTTATTTTCTTAAATAATGTCATAGTATAATAGCAATAACCCACTTCTGGGTGTGGGTAATGCTGGATTTACCCACGGTTGTCTTTGTTTTGTCCCGAGGGCGAAGCCCGAGGGACCAAACCACACCAACCGTGGGTAAATCCCGCATTACCCACACCCAGGCATGGGTTATTGCTATAATAAACCATATCTTAAAACCAGTTTGACAATTTAGTACTTGTCATTTTTGAAACATTCAGCATTATTTGTGTAATGGAAAGGCTTGGCCACTGACCTCCTGAGAAATATTTTCTCACAGTTTAATAATTGATTAATCAAATTACTGACTGTGCTATTCTTTTGTCAACATTTAAAGCTACATTTTAGGACTGAATATTTGATGTCACTATCTTTGAGTTATTATCAGAAGTACGTTGGAAGTTTTGAGAATATTAGGTGGTACTTCGCTGGAGTCATTTGAAAGTCATCTTCCATTCAGGTTATTTCTGAGCAAAAATGTTCATCTTCATGCAAAGTCTAGCATGTAGCTTTAATTCACAAAATTTATGACATCACTACATCAGCACATTTTAAAGCATGATTTGCTATTTGTTTACGCATGACATATTTTAGAGAAAAGTAGAATCAAAGTGTATGTACAATGCTAGGACTGCATCAAAATCCTATAAAATTCTAATTTTACAAAATAGGTGGTATTTTATTGAATAAACAGAGAGGTGTACTTTCATGTCTACTACGACTGAATGTCACACTAGTCAGAAATGTTATTTTCCCCTTATATTCACTATTTGACTACTAATTACCTAACAAGAAGGATTTCAGTATACAGACCACAGTTAAGTTCAGTAACAGGAACATTGCCCAGTGTTTCAGTATGAAGCAGGAAAGTTGTAAAGTAAACAAACATTTTTCTCTCTCTTTTACTTCACTGTCCACGGTCAGTCTGACAGTAAAAGTAAGAAGGAGGCCTTGTGCTTAATAAACCAACTAGTTTATGGATAACCTTTTGTTTCGTAGTTCTGCACTGCCTTTCCTCCTCACCCACACTTATATTTTCTTGTTCTCACATTAGTCATACCCCATCTATGAATATCAGCTTAGCAGTTACAGTAAGGTAATGTAACTGCAAAAATGAAGCAAAGCTTTAATGTTTATTTTTACCTTAAATTGAGAAAAATTATCCCATATTGAGTTCTTCTCACCCCACCACCCCCAACAGCATTCCCTCTACAGTCTGTCCATTCTGTGTTGACCTTTATTTGTAGATTTCCCCCTGAAATTATTATTTCCTGTCATAAATGACTGCAACATGCCTTTACTTGATCTAGTACTGGGGGCTATGATGACGGTATTACATGAGCCATGCTTTTGTGTCTGTTCTATCACCATCCAAAATTACTCCTCTTACCACGTCATAAAGGTTTAGCCTCCACAGAAGCTCATAAAACTAATAAGAAATGTGAAATGTATATTAATATGGGGCAACTTGTGTAAAGTATTTGCAAGTTATTTATTTATTTATTTTACTTTTGAAATTTTCAACTAAAGCAGAGCATTGCTCTTAATGGGCATTGTGTCTTGTTAACTAATAATGTTCTGTTTCTTTATTCTGTATTTATTTCTAAGATTTCCTTCAATACTTATGTGTTATACAGAGCTAATATAAGAGAGAGAAATACTGTATTACTTTTAGCCTTATCAAAAATATTAACTATACCTAGCTACTACACATTTCTAGATTTTATAAAACTATTGCACATAGTTTAATTCATAGATTACAGTAAATGAATTAATGAATTCAAACAGTTTATCCTGGATTATCCGGTGTAAATAGGTCTTATCATTAGCAGTTAAGCCTGGACTAAATAATAAGTTTTAATTAATAAATGCACAAATTAACAAACGCTCTCATGAATTCATAAAGAATCCCATCACCAGCGGCAACAGCAAATGTCAAAAGGGGCTATTTCAGCTTTAAGAAAAAAAATGTGATGTGATTCTGAGACATGTTAGCTGCAGAGGAGCAACTCATTATTGGGCAATTTGCATGTCTCTGAGTTGCATGTAATGTGATTCTGAGACATGTTAGCTGCAGAGGAACAACTCATTATTGGGCAATTTGCATGTCTCTGAGTTGCATGTAATGTGATTCTGAGACATGTTAGCTGCAGAGGAACAACTCATTATTGGGCAATTTGCATGTCTCTGAGTTGCATGTAATGTGATTCTGAGACATGTTAGCTGCAAAGGAACAACTCATTATTGGGTAATTTGCATGTCTCTGAGTTGCATGTAATGTGATTCTGAGACATGTTAGCTGCAGAGGAACAACTCATTATTGGGTAATTTGCATGTCTCTGAGTTGCATGTAATGTGATTCTGAGACATGTTAGCTGCAAAGGAACAACTCATTATTGGGTAATTTGCATGTCTCTGAGTTGCATGTAATGTGATTCTGAGACATGTTAGCTGCAGAGGAACAACTCATTATTGGGCAATTTGCATGTCTCTGAGTTGCATGTAACTACTGTTGCTGCAAATCAGCATTTCCATGCGGTAATCAAGACTGGCAGCTCATGAAATGCACTGACAATGACAACCCCATTCATTCTCCCAGACACACACAAACTCACTTACCTGTTCCTGACTGGACAAAACATCTCTAAGTCCCTGCCTTCATGTATTACAGATCCCTACAGTCAGTCAGTAATTTCAGACATTAGAGTTTGGTTCCTCTTATTGCTCAAAAAGTCCATCCTGATGCTAGATCTGTTGCTCTAGTAATATTTTAAGGGAGTCCAAGTAATAGTTCATTTGTAGTTTAAACATTCTCCCTGATGTGTTCTAGTGTTCCTCCCAGATTTGTCCCATAGCATCTCCAAATGGACAATACCCCCTTTATTTTAATGAATGCTCCTGCTGTTATGACTTATACATGCCCTATCCTTATATTCAAGGACTCTGGAAATTACAGAATAATGCCAAACAATAGAATTTCATACTTGTTATACAAAAAAAAAAAAAAAAAAAAAAAAAACTGTTGTACTAATGCATCAGTTAGTAGAGAGGGCAGAAGCTGCTGCTTTCTGTGGCAAAGGTCATAGTTTGAAACTTCGCATCTTAGCATCTTATTTACTTTCAAAGACTTAAGGCAATGACTTAGGCACCATAGTGGTGCTGAGGACTAAAGCAGAGTTAAAGACTTGTGTGCAAGTCACAAGGGTACAGGGTTTGAATTTTTTAAGTGTTTTTAGGATGCACTACATAATGTACCTCTGGTATGTAGTATCATACCTCATCCCATGTCTTTTGAGCTGTACAACATTGTCCTGTTATCTTTTAAGTCCCGTTAGGGCACTATTTAAAGTGTTATCCTTGCTGTTAAGTGCTCTGCCTGCCTCAATATTACAAGATTTACTTGTTAGTCGAGTATAGTGTAGAGGTCTGACAGCCACCACACATGCACACACACACACACACAGCACACATTCATAGATTAATACATTATTGCACATAACCGCATTCATACATTAATTCAATATTGCACACACATTCATACATTAATGCATTATTACACACACACACACACACACACTCATACATTAATGCATTATTACACACACATATGCACAGACATTCATACATTAAGACATTATTACATACACACACACACACACACACACACACACACACACACACACAAACATTCATACACTAATGCATTATTATGCGCACACACATTCATACATTAATACATTACGCACATTCATAAATTAATGCATTATTAAACACATGCACACATTCATACATTAATGCATTATTACACACACATTCATACATTAATATAATACATACATACACACACACACACACACATTAATGCGTTACACACATATACACACACACACACACACACACACACACACACACACTAATTCATACATCAATACATTATTACACATGCCCACATAAACATTCATGCAGTAATACATTATTACACACACATACACACACACACACACACGCGCGTGCACACACACACACACACACACACACACACACACATACACACACATTCATACATTAATGCATTATTACACACACACACATTCACATATTAATGCATTATTACACACGCATTCATACATTACTGCATTATTACACACAGACACACGCATTCATACATTAATGCATTATTATGCACACACAAACACACATTCATACATTAATGCATTATTACACACACATACGCACAAACATTCATACATTAAGACATTATTACATACACACGCACACACATACATTCATACACTAATGCATTATTATGCGCACACACACATTCACACATTAATACATTATGCACATTCATAAATTAATACATTGTTACACACATGCACACATTCATACATTAATGCATCATTACACACACATTCATACATTAAAACATTATTACATACATACACACACACACACACACACACACACACACACACACACACACACACACACAAAACTAAGGCCACTCATTACTTGACATATGCTCACATGTGCAGCCACATACATACAAACATTAAACTCCCTAGCACTTGCCTCTAATGTGATCTCACCTATTGGAAGCAGTGGGTGAACACAAGCTTTTGGAAGTGTTTATTAACATAGGCAGCTGAAGAAACAATCCTCTGTGATTCTCTGAATCGCTTGAGTATATAGATGACTTAATGAAAACATTTCCAGGGGGACAGCACATGGCTAATTGCCATATGCCTCTGCCATGGAAAGCTTTGCTAGCATTTGTTGTTGTCCTCAGATACCTTAACATGTGCACAAGGCTTAAACCTCACAGTAGTTTTTTTCTGAATCTGTCCCCCAATTTATTCTTCAGAGCTACAACATATTTAGTTCCTCACTGTGCTGTGACAGCTTGATGCTGGTTGAGAAAGTAAGGTGAAGCTGGAATACATTCTGTTGTTTCCTGATTAATTGCAGCTAAACTTGAATTTAACTTGAGACCATAATGTGAACACTATAAAAAACTGTTCTGAAATATTTCAGCTTGCCATTTAAATGAACTAACCTTATGCATATAATGATATTGTTATCCACTTCTGCTCTTGCAGCCAGTGAGAAAGAAATCACTTACTTGCAAGAACTGAAGATGTCACTTTAGTTAATTAGATATAGGTATAAGATGGAAATATTAAGGAATTTGTTAGAGGTGTCCTTATAAACATGCATTTAATTTAGTGAACATATCTTAAATCTACGATTTTTTAATGTTTTGCCCACCAAAGGTTTGAAAAGAGCAATTTCCTTAGTATGGTTTATTAATGTGAAAGCTATTTTGAAGATCAAGGGAAAATTTCTAAATTGGTAATCACCTTCCAAGCAAGACAAAACTACTTCTGTTCATGAGCCAGGGCCATAAAAAGTATGGAGCAGATGAAAATTAAGAGCAGCGTTACTTAAAGCAGCCGACATTTTGAGTAGGCAATTAATGTGAATTCAATATCATAATGTAAGCAATTTTTAGTACATTAATCACAAGCTTACAAAACAGGTATTTATTTCTGGCTTATTCTTGAAAGCAACGTTTGCTTTTTCAGGCCTATGTCATTGCACTTTTTATTTTCCTTCAAGACAGATGAAATAAATATGCATCTCACCTTATGCGGAAATTACAGATATTGTATTTTCTTTTCTACATGCCTCAAGGTAAAAATGTATTCTTAATATTGGTGCAAAAATGTTGCAAATCACTTAAAGCAAAAGTGTGCATGCATGCATTTTGCAGCGTCCCAGCTTTTCTATGGTGTTGTTAAAGCAGGGTGTGTATCTGTATTCCTACAAAACCATCTTACCTTTATATTCCATAAGTCAGGGTAATGATCTTGAACTTATGTGTGCCCATAGCACAGTAAATTGTACTCAGTACCATATCATATCCAACTACTGTATCCACTCAGTGACACCTGCTGCTTATGAGACATATCTAAGCAAACTGACACCCCTCCCTATCAAGCCTAACAGTATTTCCCTAATATCATTCCTTATCATGCATAAAACAATTCTCTTGGGAAACTAAAACTATCCCTCCATTAACAAGGAAGCATACACCAGCTCAAATAAATGTTCACAAATTTCCAAACTTTGTTAATATTAGCTCCTTAGTCAGCTGGTTCAAGTCTGAACTAGGGTTCAAAAGTATTGAACCTGGATCTCACTATATTGCTTCCTTATACTCAGCACCTACAAATACTATGTCTTATACTCAGCACCTACAAATACTATGTCCCTGGTCAAATTTTACTACCGTTTGCTAACATTCATTATGAGGGTAAAACCTGACTCACCACAAAGTCCTCTGTTCTTAAAGACTTCTCTAAGGCAAACATAATCCAGCTAACTGATAACATCGTGAAATGTAAGAGCTCACATTACCCTCAGTGACCATATACCATACACTCACACATTTGCGGAAAATTTCCGCGTGCACCTCAAAGTATGAATTAAAACATCTGTTTTCACAACGCACAAATATAATGCCAAATTCAGGAATAAACTCCTATGGTAGAACTGTAGTATAAACAAACTATACAATAAGAGGAAAAAAAAAAACTTAGTACATAAAACTGAATATCCCATCATTGAGAGATGAACTCAGAAAGATAAGCAAATTACACAGAAACAAAATAAAATCCTCCATAGAAAAAGAATTACTGGTTCTGTTAAGGGCTACCACAAAGCCATCTTTGGCTGTGTTAGAAATCTTAGAGGAAACACCCAAAAATGCTAGGGCTCTATGTTCAGAGCTAATACAGAACAACACTTACCCATTTCCAGGGGGAATAGCCAACCTTATGCAGACAAATTCTGCTTTAACTTTACTCCTGTATCTCTGCCCCTAAATTTCCCCAACTCATTTATATATACACACCACCCCCTTCAATTGCCTCATGGTAGATATGTGATGTTCTCTCCAAGGCCCAAAACACTTGCAACATGGGTCATAATAATGTGCCAGACTACCTTCTTGTCAGCACTAGAAATTATCAGTAAGACTCACTACTATGCCTGCTCAACCTCAGCCACCCCACAGGATTTGTGCCAGTGGAATGTAAAACTGCAGTAGTCATTCTGCTCCACAAGGGAGATCCACTACTGATACATGAAACTACAGACCTATAAGCCTCACCAGTCTTATCTGCAAAGCAATAGTATGCAACATTACATCATTTATTAATAAGGACACAAGCATTCTGCAAGCCCTGCACATAAGCTATTTGCTTTTGCTAAAGGCAGATACAGCCTCTGTAAGATGGAGTGTTTCTTTGAACATGTAGCATTAGACTCAGACAAATCGATTCACACTGCCTTCCTGCAGACTTCTCAACTGTCTTTACTTGGAGAAATGTTCTTATTTTCATTCCTGATTTACCCCTGCACAGGATGTCCCTGTTTTTGGAGGTATGTCCCTATTTTCAGGCTTGCTATTCCCCACATGCAGTTTTCTGAATATCCCTCTTCACATGTGATCTTTGAAGCTGTCTAGTGCACAGGATGCCACACTACATGACCAGCATACTAGTGGTAAAAGTAAGTAAAAAAGAGGCTGCACATTTTATATTTCCCTTTTTCTGAAGCAAACTAAATGACCTTGTGTGGTAGAATTTTGCAGTAGAGTTCATTAAAGTCTAGAGATTTTACAGACTCTTTGATAATGTTCTTATATTGTTTCATCATTTTGTCAATTTCTATGTTTAAACATGTTTTTGTAACTAGTACCCCACATTCCTACTGGAAGTTGGAAGAGTTATATGCTATTTGGTATTTACATTTTATGCTAATTACATGTTCAGATTTTTTGCTGGATGATTCTTATTTTCAAGGGCCTATGTTCCTATTTTCAAGTCTGCATGTTGAGAGACTCTTGGACCTGGTCAAGGTCTTTGATGCCATCCCATATTCTGACATTATTGACAAGCTAACCAAACTAAATGGAAACCACTTTGTTATCCAATGGATAGCAAAATGGCTAATGGACAGAATTCGATCAATCAATCTGGGAGGTGCATTCTATTCAAAAAGAGTAGTTACCAGTGATGTACCCCAATATTCTAGAACCATTTCTCTTTGTGTTTATTTCTTGATGTCAAGGCTGACATCACGGGCTTGGCTGACCATGTTTGCAGATGACTGCAAACTTGGAGATGCCATTAACTCTCCATCTGTCTTTCAAATTCTTCAGAAGGAACTAACACACAAACCATTACTTGCTGCCCGCACCACAGCCTAAAACTAAATGCAAATAAATGCAGCATTATTTCCTTGTGCATAACTGGAAACCCATTAACCTACCACATAAGTGACACTCCTTTGACAGTTGATTCAGCCATTAAAGACAGGGGCATTTTCAGTGACAATGAACTATCTTTTAATCACCATGTGTACACTACTTGTAGGAAATCCTTTTACCTTTTCAGACTAATCACCTAGGATATTTCTTCCAGATGTAAGGAACCTATCATCCCTCTCTGCTCCTTCTCCATCAGACACATAATAGAGTATGCACCCATCTAAGCATATCAGCCAGCTTGAAAGACTGCAGCATTTCCTCACTAAGATGATAAAAGACATCTTCCATGAGCTATGCAGTTGGCCTTAAGGTGCTCTTTCTCTCTCTTTTCTCTGTTTTCTACGGACTCATGAGAAGTGACCACTGTCTAGCTTACAGAGCCTTGAAGAATCCACTCCTTATGACCTTCTCTACATACTCAAAGCTAATAGCACCCTCAACACACACTCAAGAGAGTTTAACTTCCAACAAAACATAAGTAGAACCTGCTGGTAAGACATATATATATATATATATATATATATATATATATATATATATATATCCCAGAGATACCTTCTTTCATAGAATATACTTAGTGAATTAGCTCCCTGATCCTCTTTAAGCATAACCTGTCCTCTCAAGCCCTCATTGAAAAAGATCAAAACTAGGTATAAATTAGTCATAGCAATGCACCCCTATCATCTGGGGTATTGTGGCTAGGCTACTAATGGTCATCTGGATCAACAGGCTAGTATTGGCCTATGAATTTACAAATAGTTAATCTCAGTATAAAAATATACATACAGTGGTTTAGCGCAACACCTGAATCAGGCACCTGCGATTTGTGAAGTTCAAATTGAATAATATATTTCAGCTGGATTGCTACTTAACACTAAATTATGTTACATTTTAGCCTCTCTGGTGGAAAAGTCAGATAAAGCCCCAACTACAGTCCACTAAACCCAGGTACAGTTAATGATTTAGGCGACTGACTGAGGAGCAGCAAAGGGATGAGCTATTACGTGGCTATTGCCAGCTGCAGTCCATGGGGAAGGGTGGGGATGTTGCATGAAGGGATGTAGCTGAGTAATGTTTTTCAACATGGATGAGCTGCTGCGTATGTGGGGCAATACACTACATGCCACCATTGCATGTTTGCCCCTTAAGTGTTACCACAACACTGCACTTGAGAGGAGTGAACGGAGGGTACATCATAATTTAACAAACTCTCCCAGTGGGATGTAGATAGCCAAGAACCCTAGGATTCCTGTATCTTCCACATCAAGGCCAAGTAGCAGAAGTGAAGTAAGTCCAGGGGATTCAGAGAAGCTGGTAAATCTGACATGGGACTGGGTAGCTCTAGGATGATGTAAGGGGACCCAAAAAAATATTTTAACAAAATTATGCTTACACACACACACACACACACACACACACACACACACACACACACACACACACACACACACACACACACACACACACACAAGCACATGCATGGTCACATATATGCACATGCATACACAAACAGACACAGACATGCACACACACATACACACACACACAAACACTGTACACAGACTTTTAACAAGACTACACTGCAAATGTATCTGGAGAGTTGTGGCCGAGGCTGTCACTGCAAGTGGAGTGAGAGATGATTGTATTGTGACTATCACACAGAGGTGACACATCCCTACATGTGGCTCAATCCCCAATTTCTTCTCAGTGTGACAAATCCCTTCAGGAAGCCCCCTCCACTCCCTCCCTCCCTTCCTGTCTTCTGTGGGTGACCCATCACTTCAGGCAGTCCAACACCTCATCTAGTGTTCATCAGTTGTTTCATCTTACTGATCTCTATTAGCTTTCCTAATCTAGCTACTACAGCCCAGATTTCCACCACTTATGTGTATGTGTATGTGTATATATATATAAATATATATATATATATATATATATATATATATATATATATATATATATATATATATCTATATATAGGTTCACTTTATAATCCCAAAATCCTGAAATACCGAATTTTAGAATCTCAAGATCATAAAACCAAAACCTTAAAATCCCGAAAACCCAGAAGCGCGAATTTCAAAATCGCAAATCCTACACTAACCATACACCACACACATGCACATACCCACACACCCCCACACACACAAACACACATGTCTGCACTACATATAAGTAGGGGGGCTGCACCCTCCACCCCCCCCACTTAAATATACTAACTCCAAAGTCACACTACGCAAACACATGAAAACACCACCATACAAGCTACATTCCCCCCTCACACACACATCACAGTAACAAAACAAACTGACACACACTAAATCCCCTAACCAAAACCCTTACACATAAATAATCACCTGAATTTCCAGCTATCCATTCACAAACCGCAACACCAGAAGCACTACTTCAACATCTCCAGACTTCGGGATTCGCACTTCTGGGGTTTTGGAATTTTCAGCTTTCGGCTTTATAATCCCAGGATGAAATTCGATATTTCAGAATTTTAGGATTAAAAAGTGTTCCTTTATTTATATATATATATATATATATATATATATATATATATATATATATTCAGTATATTTGTTTACTTTACATTGTTTTGTGACATTATGATGTGACCCCCGGCTTAACCTAAAATTGGTTATTGATTGACCAGTGTTCTAACCTGGTAAACAGATTTAAATGAATAAATAAAGAAAACTGGGGTGGGTTGTGTCATAGTCAGGACCCCATACCCCCACGTTAAGGAGATATCTGAACATGTATATATATATTATGTGACATGGGCTGTCTTCTCAAGCTACTTCTGACCTGCAGCTATACATACCTATTAAATATCAGATCTCTTTTTCATTGTCAAATATTTTTTTTTCACTCATAGGGCTTAAAGAAAAAGAAGCAAAAATGATATAGAAGTCTTGTTTGCTGATAAAAGTCGAACATGTATGTCTAAATTTACAGTTACAACTTTGTAGGACACTTTATAATTTTTCTGATCAAAGAATTTGTCATATACGACTTTGCAGAGATTATCTGATTCCCTGTGGTATATGACAAACTGCATTTCAAGACATTACCCCCCAGGAGAAGAGGATTGATAGAACTACCATGGGTTGCACAAAGTTTGTAATGACTGAATGCATCCTTTATTGTAAGAGTGATATATTAGTGGCATTCTGTGATATGCATACTACAGTGATAAAGTGACCTATAAAAAAATAGGCTGGACAAAACAAAGTTCAACATTATGTCAACAAAGATGTTGCTCTGGACTAATGTGTTTAAAAGGCTATGTCTTCTGAGCAAAGCCTCAGATTTCACAGATTGCAAAATGCACAAAAATGCATGCAAAAAAAAAAAACATAAAAAGACTGTGATGGAACTACGACACTTTACAAACAGCTAGACTTCACATCAAAGAAACCGTGCTAGACTTTCTGTTTAAACTTGGTTAAGAATTATATATCAGAAGTTAGCAATAAGTTCACTATGGTACATCACCAGTCTGTCCATTAAAAAGTAAAATCTACAATTATATTACCCAACAAATTTATAGTGAGAGATGTTAGACCACTCAATGACTTTATGATTCCTGAAACCTCAATACAGTGGATGGTCTATCAATTTCTTCAACACAGTTCTAATGCCAAAGAATGATGTATAAGAACGGATCGAGACTGATTGATTGAATCATTGATTTATGTTTGTTTACAAAGGCAGATACACTGGTCAATGTTATGACCATTTACAGCCTCAGCCCAGGCTGTATGTATACAACAGTAGTTAACAGAAGACAGAATAGAGTACAGCGAGATGCGTGTGCATTAGTTGCAATAAAAGAGAAAAGTGCATAAATTTTGCAGATCATCCGATGCAGTGCAAGATTCCTGTTTATGTTACCTCATTAAGACTGCTGCTAATGTGCAGTTCTCTTTCTGGAAATTATTTTATACTCTAACTCTGCCTTGACACTAGGTGACCAATTTACTGCTGTCTCGAGAACAGCATGCACTCTCTTTTTAATAAAAACACTAGAAAAAAATTATGATGTTGCTCAGGCTACTGCAGAGACTGACTGGCCAGCTGTGATATTAAGAAAAGATAAGAGTTTATTCTCATTTATCGTCTGCACTTTTGATTCAATATCTCTGTAGTCTGTACAACTGTTTGTTACTCTCCTTCTTGTTGTGTGATATAGCTGAATATCTGTTAGTGTTTACCTCAGTTTGTAGAGAAATCCTTTGTCTAGAGGCCTATCTGTTTTCTTAGGGAAAGAAAGTGAACAGAACTGGTTTAATCTAACCAAGGCATTCCTCCAACTGCCTCATGTACACTGACAAACCTCACCACTTACCTCCCAACACTCACACTTGCAAGAGATGCACTTATATATCCAAATTGGAAGCCACGCACACTGCAGCCAAGACTGGAATAGCTGGTCAAGAGGAGAATGTCAACACTTGTACCACAACACATGGAACACATAGTCCTCCAGAACACACACCAGAACTGCCTTCACATAAAAGCACAAACCATACATGCACCTTTGCAGAGGCTCTCAATAAAAATCTACACAAACAGCAGAGACCTTCAAGGCAGAAATGCACTCGACCACCACAATGCAACACTAATCATTAGACACTTAACTCTCCTAAACAGTGTGCCACTCAACCAAAGCCCCTAAGACAAAACAGCATGCCCAACACACTAGTCATAGGTGACTCAATAGTGAGACTGATGTCCCACTCACTAGGTTGAATAAGGAGAAAGTAACAGTCAGCTGCCTGTCAGGTACCAGGATCCACCACATAACACACACACTCAGGTCCCTCAACAACAGGTACAAATATGACTCTGTCATTGTACATGTGGGTGTGAATGACCTGAGACATACCTCCCTGGACTGCATGAAAAGAGACATGGAGGAGCTCTCCAATTATGTAGCCCAGACGGGTATGACTCTAGCCCTGAGCAGCCTCCTACCATCAACCAGAATGACACCACAGTACAAGCAGAAAATGATTGATTTCAACAATCGGCTAAGTTTCTGGTGTCATTCTAAGGGGATACAATATCTGTTTGCCTGGGATGACATGATTGACAGACCTAGATGCTTACCCAGAGATGGCCTATATCTGTCACCCCTGGGCTTCCAGATACTGGCCAAGGCTCTTGCCACCCCTATAGTGCCTTTTTAGGTGGTGTTCCAAAGACCAAATTACACAGTAACAGCCACAAACAAATGCAATCTGAGGGTCATGCTGCTCAACACTAGAAGTCTAAATCTCAAAATGCACTCACTCGAAGCATTCCTTAAAATGGAGAACATCGACATTCACTCTGTAACAGAGACCTGGTTCAAGGCAGCAGATAGCATCCCTGCACTACAAGGCTATAACTCATTCCATACCTTTTGGACCCAGAACTTGGACCGAAGCTCCAAAGGCAGTGGTGTTTCCATATTCATAAAGGATGCACACACCTCCAGACTGGTAGCCCAACATGATGCATCAGAGATACTTCAGGTGCAGCTAACATTGGGTAAGACAGCGATTCAGGTTGTAGCCTGCTATAGGTCCCCATCCATGACCCAAGACTCACACTCCACTTTCCTAAGCACCCTGGAGAATATTAGGGTCCAACCTAATACTCTCATACTGGGTGACTTCAACTACCCCTCCATTAACTGGGAAAACTACTCATGTATCAATACACTTGCCCAACGTTTCCTGGAATTCATTAATTCCAATCCCCTGGACCAGCTAATTCTTACCCCCACTAGAGGTAGCAACATCCTTGACCTGGTCATTAATAACATGGGTGACTGTTGCTCTGTACCAATAGTAAACACCTCCCTGGTTAGCTCCGAGCACAAAATAATCATCTTGGAAATCCACATCCCTCCCACCCCCCACCCCCTGCAAAGGTAACCACCATGAAAAACTTCTCCAAAGCTAACTTTGGGCTCCTAAAAACAGAGGTGGCTAACTTCATGGCACCCATGCAATTGGAGAACAGCTGCATGACCACCAAATCATACAATAATGCCTTGTATGAACACATACACAAATGCATGGATCTTGCCATGCCCAATAGAACCAAGATGCTCTCCTCCAAAAAAAGGAAGCCAATCTGGTGGTTCCCTGCCATAAACAAACTCTACAACAGAAGGAGGTAACTGATGAAAAATAAGGTGAAGTCCCAAGAATGGAAAAATTCCCTTATCAGCCTCAACAAAAAGTTGGGATTCCTCATCAAATCCTCTAAAGCTAACTATGAAAACAGAATTGCAGCAGATAGTAAAGACAACCACAAGGCATTCTAGAGTTATGTAAAGAATCTCCTCGGCAATACCCAGATTTGCTCGGAGCTGTTGCACAATGGCACCTCCTATACCAAGCCAACAGATATTGCCAATATACTGGCCGACAGATTCAGTGCCAACTTTACCCCTCTCTCCCTCACCAAAGGACCACAATACAAGTAGATTGCCAGGCACCCAGTATTACTGCAGCACAGGTTAAAACAGCACTGTCCAAGGCCAAGAATACAGCTTCTGTGGGACCTGACAGTATCCCTGGCTGTGTTCTACATGAAGTATAGATCGAACTGGCACCTCACCTGTGTGCCCTGTTCAATCACAGCCTCACCTCAGGCTTTGTCCCTACCGAATGGCGCACTGCTACAGTCATCCCTCTCCAGAAAGGAGGAGCGACTACAGACCCTGGGAACTATCGCCCCATTAGCCTGACAAGTGTGATATGCAAAGCTATGGAACACATCATCATGGCCTAATATACAAGGATATAGGGAATCTCCAAACTCTAGATCCCCCACAGTTTGGTTTTGTGAAGGGTAGATCATGCCTGCTCAACCTGGTTGACTTCTTTAAGTCAATCACCAGAGCTGTGGATGAAGGCAAGGTGATTCACACAGCCTACCTTGATCTGGCCAAGGCCTTTGATACCATTCCCCATTCAGGAATCATAGAAAGACTCACTAAGCTAGGCATCAACTCCTATATCACTAGGTGGGTTGCAAACTGGCTCACAGATAGAACCCACAATGTGAAAGTAATTGACTCCAAGTCAGGCTGTCGACTAGTCATGAGTGGAGTCCCACAGGGATTGGTCCTGGGTCCTCTCCTGTTTGGTATCTACTTCTCTGAAGTCCAGGCCAGCACAAAGGGACTATGGGTGACAAAGTTCACAGATGATTGCAAGTTGGGAGCCATAATTAACTCCCCAAAGTGATGTTGACATCCTACAGAAAGGCCTCACTGAGACCAATGACTGTTGTCAGAATGATGGCCTTAAGTTCAATGCCAGAAAATGTGTCTTCATCCCCTTTGGGAAAAACTCAGTTCCCATGAATTACCACATCGATGGTAGTCCACTGAACACAGAAGGCATCATAAGAGATCTGGGAACACAGGTTGACAGCAACCTCTCTTTTGACCACCACATTGCCACTGTGGTCAGAAAGTCCTTCTATGTGGCACATCTCATTACTAAGGGTTTTGCATCCAGGAAGAAAGGGGTCACTGTCTCCCTCTACTCTTCTCTCATTAGGCCAGTCATTGAGCACAATGCCCCATTTGGCATGTACCTCACTAGACACCTACAACAACTGGAGAGGCCACAAAAATACCTCACAAAGAGGATCTTAGGCCTTAAACACGTGTCCTATATAGACAGACTCAAAAACTCCAACTATTCTCTGTCTCATATCGCCTACTTAGAGGCGATCTCTGCTTGACTTACAAAGCCATGTCTGACCCAGCTCTGTTAGAAATGTTACATCTAAAGAAATCACAATCCCTCCGCACTACATGCTCCAGAGACCTCAACCTCATTACCACAAACAACAGAACAAGCTGGAGGGATACGTTCATTACCCACAGACTGCCCATGTTATGGAATAGACTGCCCATATATGTCAAACAGAGCTCCTTACTGGCCCTTTTCAAGAGAAATCTTGATGAGTGGATGGGAAATAGAAAATTCACCCCGGGGATCACTCCAGTGGCTCTACTTGACAGAGGCACTGGGAACTAAGGTTGGGTGGCACGATGCTAGGTAATCCTATGGGCTAGGCTTGTAAAGACTCCAGGGCTATTAGCCTAGTACACACCTATGAACATATGAACAAGTTAGTCAGCATTCAAAATGCCTTTTTGATCTCAACATAAGCTTTAGGTTACAAAAAAAAATGGCATTGATAGTGAATAATATTTAATCCCATCTCTTGTGACAGAATGAATGAATGCATGAACAATCAGCCTTTATAATCTTCATATTATGATTTTTGCTTCTTGATTTGGTAGGATAGCACTTGGTGAATAGCTTCAGCTCAGGTTTATAATTATACTTCCTGATCTGAAAAAAATAATAGTTCAGCTCAACATATCTTAGGATACTGGCAGTGTGCACTAGCCATCTCCAAAAAAATAGTAGGTCATGTCAGGTTAGATGAGTAGACCTACCACAGTATGTACACCCCCACACACACTACTGACTACATTGTTATAAAACTTTTGGCAGTGAAAAATGCTTTTCTTCACAGTTAAACAGCTCATGGAGAAAAAAAAAAGTAATTGCAGTGTCAGCTCAACGAAGCCCAACTCTAGGTGACATGTTATAATGAAAATTGTGATTTTTCCTACAAGAAGCCTTCATTTTACAAAGGCTAAATTCTCATTTTGTTGAACTATTTCTCAGTAACCATGACAGGAGACAAAAAAAGTGAAATAGAAATGCTTACAGCAGTTATTTTAGTATAGTCTGCTTAATTTCAATGTGTTCGATAATCATTTCTTGATACATTTCTCAAACTAGCTAAATTGTGTAGTTTTCTGTTTCTCAGTGGCAACCCACAGAATGCACTAGTAAACATCATGTCACATCATTAAACTAACATGTGTGTGTGTGATTGTGTACACAAATGACGGATTTTAAGCTGAAGCTGCACAACACAAGAAGGCAGAAAGGCAGCTAAGAAGCTTTCAGCATTGCGCTGAAGTCTATACACAATGTATTATTAACACATAGGTCAGTAATAAAATGTTAAGAAAATTAGTGCAATAGTTTAATTTAGTCTTTGAATCCTTTCTCACACACAGAGATACGCATACGCATGCACACACACACACAATCATTAAGCATGCATATACTCAAAAAGGCAAATACATAAATATATATTGAGGCACATATGCTTATACACAAGTGCACAAGCACACACACACACATTTCTGTTTTGTGGTATACTTTATAATCTGGAAAACATTGAGAAAACATCTCACTATGAGTGGCATTTCACTGCATGTTAAAGGAACCCTTTGCACTAAATCAGTGTGCACCCCGTGATGTAGAAAACGCATTTGAAGCTACAGTGAGTAATGTGACTTTCATAATATTTCTGCTTAAGCTGCCACACAGCATGAGGCAGGGGGATTAACATTCACACTGCCTACTGCAGCAATCTTTCTCTCTCTCTCTCTGAGTTCCTGCTGTGCCAGCAGGTGTTTGAGAGATGTGCTCCCAGAGATGCTGGGTCCATTTTCTCTAGTTTCTGTTATCAAAGTGCTTCTTCATTCTCATTGCTCCAATTTTAGACTTTTTCCATAAATAATGGCAATCGACATGAATTTATTAGAACTAGGCCATCACCTCATGGTGTCCATGGAGCACAGAGTGCACTGTCCTCAGGGCATCTACCTCTAGCTACATTAGAAAAAAATGGTCATTCATTAAGGTAAGAGGAGCAGCCCTGAGGCTTAGAAAACAAATCAAACAGCAGTTGCAGAGGGCCTTTCAATTCACTGCTCAACTAAAGAAAAGCTTAACTAGGCAGCAAGAAAGCATTACATTCCACTAACCCCTGACTGCATGTAAACCATAAATATTGTCTTTTCGTATAGGAATCTTTGATGTGAAATGATACGAACCTGATAAAATTAACCACTGATTAAAAAAATTAGAAAGGTCATACAGTTTCCCAGCAGACAAAAGAGTTTCTGCCCAGTATGTTTTATTTCTCCCTTTCTGCCTTACAACCTTTGCTGCTAATTCAATTGCTGTGGCAACAGTTACAGTCAAACATTGATCCTAAGAATCAATGTTAATAGACAGAACACCATTCCAATTAATGCAGATATATTTGAGATAACAGCTCTGAAAACAAATGTAGTAACATGCATGCCAATTCACTAAATGTCATGTTTTCTGAAAATACAATTTGTATGTATGACAAGGATGAGAGAAGTCCTCATATTTTTAAGAGCTGCTTAAGGTACACTAATGTATCCATATCTTTAAGTCAGTTTGGGGTAGCACTTCACTTCCAATACTCTCTTACTGTGTTTTTACATTGGCAGAACTGGGGTTATTCATCTGGTGGTTGTAGGTGTTTACCTGGTCTTTCTGAGCTGGGAAACACACAAAAGGGCTCTAGGTATTTTTTCTTTGCACGTCTCACTGCCACTGTACTTCAGCAGTTAATATTATTTATTTATTTGTTGACATTTGTTGACCGGAAAAGTCCACTGGGCCCAAATGACCCATTTTCAGTGGAGGCCCGGGGAGAAAAGCTCCATACAATCACAGAGGTTTATAGATAACGTCAGCTTAACTTTGAAAGTCAAGAAAGTTTTTACATAATACAAAGTGAAATGCATATACAAGACAAATATGTATTATAGAGGTATACAACGCAAGAAAATAATAATAATAATTGATGTATTTCATACCAGCTGCTGATTTTACTTAATTTAAGAAAAAATCAGTTTCTGCCATTTTATTCTGTTGCTATTATGAATTCAAGAAAAACAGTGCTGCTTTTTACACAGTTGCTTATTTCATTTAAAAAAAAAATGATCCTGCTTTTCTCTGTTCTATTGCACGTATGTTGGCTGTATTAGACTGGCTGAATTCAATTCTGTTTGTAGACTGAGCACTAAAAATCAGGACATCTTCTTTTCGAGAAGCCCCCTTGTACCCTTGTGGCAGGAACGTACAGTAGGACTGTCTGAAGGTTACTGGTTCAGGGCTCAGTCTGAGCTTTTTCTTTGGTTTCTCTGTATTAGCTGCTTTGCTCTTCCTTGCACATAGCGAACCACCATGCAGAGGGAAAAATCTTGCTGGTTATAGATGCAAAAGCACCGAAGAAGTATTTTCCCTTCGAAGTGGCTGCTATCCAGCAGAGCAGTTCTTAAATAGCTCTCAGCTGTATACACTGCACCTGATTGTTCTTTCTCTCTCTCTCACCCAGCATAGTTGTTACCTCTTACTTATCAACATCAGACCCTGTAGATCCCCTCTTTTATAGACCTCCTACTGTACAACCCATAGGTTAGTCACCATAAAATAGCTCCCTGCCTGATACTCCCCATATTTTTCTCCTTATCTGCTGAGACACCAGTTTCAAACCTTGCATTATGGACTGTCAGTTTCCCTCTGTTTCTCCTGCTAGCCTCATGGACATGTTTTTTTGAGGTAGTGTAACAACTACCTCATGTACACTGATATCCCCTTCTTCTAAATCGCTCAAGTACAATTTGTGAGAGATGCTCCTACACTAAGAATCTGGAATCACTGCTCTGTCATGCCCAGAAGAGCAACACTATACAGGTTATCAGCCCACACACCATGACTTCTCTTCGTAATATGTACCTAACACATAAACCTTCATATGCAGAAGTACTCTCCTGAAACCTACCTAAGCACCAGAGATCACCAAAACATAAACATGCTACACCTAACACAACACCTAAAGCACCCAATACACATAAAAATACTAGCACCTATGTCTCACCAAATAAATCCTCAAGGCAGTGCACAACTATTTCATATGTTTTAGTTATAGGTGATTCTGTAGTGAGACATACAGATGCCCCACTCACCAGGTTGAACAAGGAGAAGGTTACAGTCAGCTGCCTGTCTGGTGCAAGGATTCACCAGATCACACATGCACTCAGGTCTCTCAACAACAAGTACTGTTATGACTCCATCATAGTTTATGTTGGTGTGAATGGCTTGAGACGTAACTCTCTGGACTATATGAAGAGAGACATGATTGAGCTCTCTGAATAGAGTCTATATCACCACATCGAATGGTGATAAGTTCGAACACCCTTTGTTTGGACCTAAAAGTCTGAAAACACTAAACAGCGAACTCACAGAACAGCAATTTTTTCCCCAGGGAAAAAAAAATCGCTGCTCCATAAAAAAAAAAAATCACAACTTTAGAACAAACTGAAGTGGGGGGCTTCACCTCCCCACAACCCCCACCCTACTTAAATATACCAACTCCAAGATCGCACTACAGTGGAGTAAATAGCAAAACCCCAAAGATGGCCCACCAATTTTTTTCCCTGGGAAAAAAATCGATGTTCTGTAACTTCACAGTTTAGGGCTTTCGGACTTTTCAGTTCGAACAAAGGGCATTCAAACTTATAACCCTTAGATGTGGTGATATAGACCCCTCTGAATATGTGTCCAAGGCAAGTATGTCCCTAGCTTTGAGCAGTATTTTACCCTCAATTAGGATGTTACCACAATATAAACAGAAAATGATAGACTTCAATAATTGGCTTAGTTTCTGGTGTTATTCTAAGGGGATCCAGTTCCTGTCAGCCTGGGACAACATACTGGATAGACCACACTGCTTTGCTAGAGATAGTCTTCACCTGCCATCTCTAGGCTTTCAGTTGCTGGCTAAGGCACTTCCTTCCCCCAAAATGCCTTTTTTAGGCAAGGTCACAACAACAAAATTGCCGACGTGAAAATATCAAACACAAAGAAATTAAGGGTCATGCTGCTAAACACTTCGAGTTTAAATCAGAAACTGCACTCTTTGGAAGCACTCCTCTTCCAGGAAGATGTTAACATATGTGCAGTCACAAAAACCTGGCTCAAGGCCACAGAAAGTACCCCAACCTTGCAAGCTTACAATGCCTTCCATACGTTCAGACTGCAAACTGAAGGTGTGAGAAAAAAAGGAGGTGGAGTATGTTCATTAAAGATAATTACACATCTAAACTGGTTTGAAAATAAAACTCTATGTAGATATTCCAAGTCCAAATAACTAAGAGTAAGACCCCCTTCAGGTCAGCATAAGTTACAGGTCCCCTTCCATGAACCAAGATGCCCACAGAACTTATTTAGACCTACTTGGGACAATTAAGGTACAACCTAATACCCTAATCATGGGTGACTTCAACTATACTTCCATTAATTGGGAAACTTATATGAGCCCAAACTCACTTGCACAAAAGTTCTGGACTTTGTTGACTCCACTGCCCTGGAACAAATAGTGCACCACCCCACAAGGGGCTCCAGTATTCTAGACCTGGTCCTCACCAGTATGAGTGTCCGATGCAGCACCTAAAGTGTAGGGCCCACATTGGTTAAATCCAACCATAAATCAGTCATTTTTGAAATAGCAGTTGCAACAGAACTCGCCTATCTTGACTTGGCCAAGGCCTTCAACACTATCTCACATTCAGGCATCATTGCCTAATCCAGTTGAATATCAACCCCTATTTTGTCAGGTGGGTTGCAAAATGACCCACAGATTGACAACACTCAGTCAAAGTGGTAGACTTTACCTCTACCAGCAGACCTGTCAACAGTGGGGTCCCACAAGTTCACCCAGTTAATGTTGCCTGAATGTGGGATAGTGTTGAAGGCCTTGGCCAAGTCAAGATAGGTGAGTTATGTTGCTACTGCTATTTCAAATATTCATCAAGGATAACCACACCTCCAGGTTAGTGGCGCCGCACAATGCCTCAGAGATCATCCATGTGCAACTAACAACGAGCAAAATTGCAATTCAAATTGTAGCTTGCTACAGATCACCCACCATGACCCAGGACCCCCATTCTGCATTTTTGGAAACATTGGAAAATATGAAGGTCCTACCAGACACCCTAATATTGGGTGATTTCAATTATCCAAACATTAACTGGGAGAACTACTCAAGTACTAAGTCCCTTGCCCAACACTTCCTAGAATTTATAAACTTGAACACCCTGGATCAACTGGTCAACACTCCCACCAGAGGTGACAACATATTGGACCTGGTCATCACCAACATGGGTGACCAGTGTTCCACACTGGAGGCCAGCCCCTCGCTGGTTAGATCAGACCATAGACTAAACACTCTGGATATCCACATTCTGCCCCCACCCCCAATCAAGGAAACTACCATGAAAAACTTTTCAAAAGCAAACTTCACATTACTTAAGACCGAGATGAAAAGGTTTGCAACCCCCATGCTAAAGGACAATGTTGTCCAAGCTGTTGACTCCCTTGCAAAGGCACTCTAGGAGCACCTGCAAGAATGCATGGATCATGCTATCTCAAGCAATACCAAGACTCACTCCTCCAAGAAAAGGAAACCAGTCTGGTGGACCCTTGCCATAAACAAGCTTTACAATAGAAGGAGGAAACTAGTACAGAAGAGAGTAAAATCCCAAGAAGGAAAGACATCCCTGATCAGTATCAGCAAGAAATTATGATCCCTCATAAAATAATCAAAGGCTGGCTTCAAAAGAAAAATTGCCAAGGACTCCAAAGATAACCGCAAAGTGTTCTTCAGCTATGTCAAGAACCTAAGTGGATACTCTCAGATCTGCTCAGAGTTAGTGCAGAATGGCACAAAATACACTGAACCGACTGATATTGCCATCATTCTGGCAGACAGGTTTAGTGCAAACTTTACCCCATCTCACCCCCTAAAGGACCCATAACCATACCAGAAGAATGTACAGCCCCAGCAATCACTGACACACACAGGTTAAAACAGCCCTATCCAAAGCCAAAAACACAGCTTCAATGGGACCGGATGGTGTCCGAGGCTGTGTCTTACATGAGCTCCAAAATGAACTAACCCCTCACCTAAACACACTGTTCAAAGTCAGCCTCTCTACAGGCTACGTACTCATAGAGTGGCGCACAGCAACAGTTATCCCACTCCGCAAAGGTGGAGCCACAACGGACCCCGGGAACTATCGCCCTATCAACCTGATTAGCCTGGTCTGCAAGGCTATGGAGCGCATCATCATGGAACTCATTAACAGAGACATTGGGAACCTCCAAACATTGGACCCTACCCAGTTTGGCTTTAAGGGCAGATCATGCCTCCTAAATCTGGTGGACTTCTTTGAGACAGTTACCAAGGCTTTAGATGAGGGAAAGGAGGTTCACACAGCCTACCTAGACCTCACAAAGGCTTTTGACACCATTCTGCATTCTGGTATTATAGACAAGCTCATCAGCCTGAGCATAAACCCCTACATCACGAGATGAGCTGCCAACTGACTCATAGATAGAACCCACACGGTGAGAATTGCAGGCTCTAGTTCCGACTCTAAACTTGGTTACAAGTGGTGTCCCCCAGGGCTCAGTCCTGGGACCCCTCCTGTTTGGTATATACTTCTCAGAAGTACAGGCAAGAACAGGAGGACCATGGTTGACCAAGTTCACAGATGACTGCAAACTGGGGGCCATAACTGACTCTCTGGCTGATACAGACATCCTCCAGAAGGGTCTCACTGAGACGGATACCTGGTGTCAAAATTATGGCCTCAAGCTAAAGGCCAAAAGGTTCATATTCATCCCCTTCAGAAAAAACAAAGTACCCATGAACTACCACATACATGGTATTCCCCTAAATACAGAAAATGTAATAAGGGATCTGGGGACCCAAGTAGATAGTAATCTCTTCTTTGATAATCATATTGCCAAGGTGGTTAGAAAATCCTTCTGTATGGCCCATCCAATCACAAAAGGGTTCGCATCTAGAACAAAAAGTGATTGTGCCCCTCTACTCATCACTCATCAGACCCATCACAGAGTACAGTGCCCCATTTGGGATGTACCTTACAAGACACCTGCAACAGCTGGAAAGACCACAGAAGTACCTCACCAAGAGGATTACTGGCCTCAGACAGATGCCCTATGCAGCCCAACTAAAGAAACTCCAGCTGTAATCGGCTGCATGCCACTTACTCAGAGGTGATCTCTGCCTGACATACAAGGTCATGTCCAACCCAGAATTGATGGACATGCTCCACAAAAAAAAAAACAAATCCCCGAGAGCCACATGCTCTAGGGATCTAAACTTCACCACAGTGATAAATAGGACATGCTGGAGGGATAGATTCCTGTCCCAGAGACTCCCCATGCTTTGGAACAGGATTCCAATCTACATCAGGCAGAGCCCCTCACTAACACTCTTCAAGAGAAACCTTGACGAGTGTATGAGAAACAGAAAATTTACCCCGGGGATCACTGCAGTGGCTCTGCTGGACAGAGGCACAGGGAATTAATGGCTCTGCTGGACAGAGGCACAGTGAACTATTCTAAGGGTGCGGTGAAAGCCAACACATTCTGGCTAGGCTTATAGATGCCCTCAGGCAGATAGCCTAGTACTTACCTATGAACAAGGGTCAGTGCAGGGCCCCCTCTTGTTTGGCATATACTTCTCAGAAGTCCAGGCCAAAACAAAAGGGCTATGGCTAACCAAGTTTGCAGATGACTGCAAATTATGTGCTATCATTGAATCCCCTAGTGATGTCAGCATTCTTCAAAAGGGGCTTACACAGACCAATGATTGGTGCCATAACTATGATCTTAAACTAAATAATACAAAAGGCATAATCATTCCCTTTGGTAAAAACAATGTCCCTGCTGATTATAAAATAAACAATAATACCCTAAGTACCAATTCAGTAGTGAGAGATCTGGGAACACAAGTTGACTGTGCCCTCAACTTTGATCACCATGTGTCCACTGTGGTGAGGAAAACTTTCTACTTCACTCACCTGATTAGCAAAGGCATCAGTGTCTCCATCACATGTCTTATATGGACCTACTGAAGTTGCTGTCACTGTACTCAGTAACATATAGACTACTTAGTGATGACTTATGTCTGGTTTACAGGGCTATCTCTGACCCAAATCTAATGGAAATGATGCACATCCATAAGACAAATGGGACTAGAGTCACCCATTCCAGGGACCACAGTCTAGATTGTGACATAAACAGGACCTGCTGGAGAGACATATACAAATCTCAGAGGCTACCACTCCTCTGGAATAGACTTCCAATCCATATCAAGCAGAGCACCTCCATGACCCTCTTTAAGCACAACATGGATGACTGGATGGGAAGCCGTAAGTTTCTGCTGGGGATTACCCCAGCTTCTCTCCTGGAAATAGGTAGTCCTTCCTAGAAAAACCTATATCTGTCATTTAGTATTATATTGGGATTTAACAGCTAGGCTTGTAAAGACCCTTGGGTCAATAGCCTAGTAATAGCCTATGAATCCATGAACCTACTAGTGGTTATAACCCCCTGCAACCTCATAATATTATAAGTAACTCTGATGACATGGATCTATGGAAGTAGGGACACCTTCTATATGTAAATACAAAGGCCCAATATCACAGAGCATACCTCTCAACTGTCTAGATTTCTGCATAATGTCCAGATTTTTTCCTCCTATTTTTCGTCTGTTCCTCATTCAATTTGTTATGGGTTTTCTTTTTTTTTTTTTTTTTTGGCAAATCACTGAGGAATTAACTCACCAAATAATAACACACATTAGAGTTTCAGACTATATCCTTCAGAAAATGCATGTAAATTCAAAGCCTGTCATTGTAGCAACATTCTAACTTTATGAGACCAATATTTAAAATCTGACCCTATTTTTGGGCCTTTGACCCCCATTATTTTAGCCTTTGTCTAGCCTTCTTGCTGTAAGAGGTTGAGAGTTATGTACTCCTGGCATGTCTTCACATATACCAGTCACAGATTGTATATGGATGCAGAGTCTACATCATGCTAAAGAGATCATGTGGTAATGTACGAGTCATGCTTTACTGTGTTTGACCCAGTGGTATGTAAACAGTATGCATAATCAGCTAGGTATGATCATTGCATCTGAATGTCAGTGATAAAAATGGGTCTATATCACTTTGCAGAATCCCACATCAGCGAATACCTCTTCATTGAACACCTGTTAATCGAAGCTCCTAATCAGCAAACAGACTTTTCAGCAAAAGTTTTCCTAGGACAAACCAATGGTTGGCCACCACCTGGAATTTGCTCTTCTCTCCACTGTAGTGTGATCTCGGAGTTGGTATATTTAGTTAGCAGGGTATGGGGACATAGCCCTCCACCTGGGTATGTGTTATGTTTTATGATTTTTTTTCTTGTATGCTAGGGTGGCCTACTGTTGGTTTGCCCTAGGAAAAATTTTACTGAAAATCCATTTGCTGATTAGGAGCTTCAATTAATAGGTGTTCGACGAAGAGGTATTCGCTAATGTGGGATTCGATGAAGTGATATAGAACCATATAAATGTATGGAATCACAGATGACTGGAGTCCCCATACTTCCATTACAAGAAGAACAGACTACCAGTACTCCTTTGTTCTGGTATTTGAAATGAAAGTCTTGAACCAGAAACTTAGGAAGTTTCAGAAGCTGTGCCCTTTAAATAGGCAAATGTGCTGCAAAATGTGATTTTATGCTTATGTCTTTAAATACTTCAGTAATTTCATACACAAAAAACAGGCTTTTTTCTGGTCATTTTTTCATATTTGCTCTTGAAACCCTGATTTTAACCAACAGCTTCCATGCATTACAATTGCTTCAATCATAGAAAAAAAACTCAAATGCCTTGCAAAAGCAACATATTTAATGTGCTAATTTTGATAAACTATATCTATCACCAGATCAGATATTGGCACTCATCAGTTATGAGTTCTTCTAGTTCTGTGGATCAGCAAAATTGTTACATCTGTATACTCTGCACCTAATTGCTCTTTCTCACTCTCATTTTTTTTCTTTTTTTTTTTTTTTGTTTAAGCTGAACAGATTTGCAAATGAGGAATCTTAAATGATTTCTGCACAAAATTTTCCTCAACTCACATTTTAAATCCAAAAGTAAGGCAAGTACTACCACGTTGTATATGAAGCAACTTCGCTTTATTAAAACAATAAAAGCAGTAGCATAAGCGCTTCCGGGTAAATCCCTTCATCAGATGATAAAACAGTAGTAAAACATAGTATGTAATATAGTACAACAGCAATGAAAATTAATAGTTTACCCTCCTTTTTGCTAGAGCTGGGTTTAAAGGGACATCATTTAATCCTGGGGCTTTGTCAGCTCCCAGTCTAAGAATCCATTGCATCTCTTTGTATTCAGTTTCATTATACAATCTTTATATATCTTTAAGTCTGCAATTTGTTTTTCCTACATAATATGCAGGTCACTGTTGACAAGTTGCAATATAGACAACAGTTTGCGTATTACAGTCAGCATACATATTCAAAAAGTACTTATTCTTGGTCCTAGGGTGTATAAAACAGTTTCCTTGTAAAATGTGCTTACAAAACAAAATTAATTGCAGACTTAAAAATAGAATTTTTAGGCATCTTTCAGATATAAGGTTAAGAAAAGAACATAATGCACTATACAAGCATATAGAATTGTATAGTGATCATGTATTTGCCTTTATGGTTATATGTGTTGTAAACAGAAGTCAAAGACTGGGTCAATATTAAAAATAGCTCTTACAAATATCACTGACTCCCAAGTACCAACTGCACTACACCAAATTCAGATATAAACAAAATAATAGCTGCAATTGAACATTTCTCGACTATGTCTAACTACAAACTAAACCTCAATAAAACTAATATTTTCCCCCTAAAAACACCCAAACTCATCTCACTAATACCATTGTTAAACACAATAAAAATAAAAGAAGAAACTAAATACCTGGGAATCACCTTTTTCCAGAATAACAAAGGGCCAGATTCACAAAGGCTTACACAGAGTGTAAGAGTAGTGTAAGACGGCAGGCAGGCAATATGTCTGCCAAGCGATTCAGCAATAGCCGGCAGGGGCAGGCATGAGAGTTTCTAAAGCTACTCTTGCATGGACAGTGTTATGGTATGCAAATTACCTCATTTGCTGCTGAAAGCTATGCAAATGAGGTAAATTTGCGATCCAGGAAACACTAACCTGCCCGTGTAAGAGTAGTGTTATTTGCAGAAATGTACTCTGTTGGTAACGGAGTACCGTTCTGCAAATAGCTAAACGGAGCTATGACAGCTCCAAATAAAGGATGCATTTAGTTGAGGAAGCATGCCAATGGCCAAATATAAGGCCATTGGCATTTGCAAATGTTGTAAATCCTTAAAATCCATTTTCCCCCGATCGCCGATGTTAAGCATAGCGCAGCGCCACGCAAACATTCTGCGCTTTAAATAAAATTAAAACAATTGAAAAATAGCCAAAAATGGGCATTTTCACTAAAAAGCTTGTTCTGCCATGCAGGTGAATGGCAGGCTGAAAACAACATGGCCACTGAGTAGTGGTTGCTAAGGGGGGAAGCTCAGTGTGAGAAATGTAACCAAGCATTAGTAGGCAATCCTATGCAAATGAGGATAAGGATAGTGAATCCCAATTTTCCCCGGCATGTGAGCCATGTCCCTAGAGTGTAAGTGTAGGAGTAGGGGAGTAGTAGAGTAGAAAATAGATGACATCATGAGGGGGTATGTTTGAAAGACTGTAAGCTGATTGGAGCACAGTGGCATGTCACAGTTGCCCTAGCTGAAAACAAGAAACCAAAGGTGTATGCCATGGATATATCTGAAATTTCTTGCAAACGTGCTTACACCGTGTGTGCGCGTGTGCGCTTGTTTGCGCAGCGCTGCCCCTTATGGAAACAGAAAGGCAAAAGGAAGGAAAATAAGTAGTAGGAAGTTAACAAAGGAAAACTAGCAGAGCTGCCAGGTGAAATATATCAGAATCGGCCAATTACACAGGCAGTAGACTAGCCCAGCCCAGCCCAGCACTTTAAACTCTGCAAACAGCAGTCTACCCTGTTTTTTTCACAAGAACTCTGCAACACTTCAGTATACAAAGAGTGAAAACTTAAAAAGCTTAAGTCTGACAAAATGTTAGGAGCTGCTATTGCTATCATAAACCAACATGTGTAAGGTGCTGAGGGTGGTGATGTTGTGAATGCTGCTGAGCAACCCACAGTGAGGAGACAGAGAAGAGTGTACAGACCCAGGGTAACCTACCAGGGGCTACATGAGCTGGAGATTGTGGAGCACTATAGAGTGGACAGAGACCTCCTGCAGCAAATTGTTGAGCTGTGCCGACCACGCCTCACACACAGAACCAACAGAGGGGAACCCATCCCAGTGGATACCAAAGTATGTGTTGGCCTACAAATACTAGCTACAGGTACCTTCCAGAGACCAACTGGTGATATGATGGGGGTTTCACAGGCATCAGCATCCAGGGTACTGCACCAGTTCCTGGATGCCATGTCAGTACATGTTGGTGAGTATGTATATTTCCCCAATTCCAGTGAGGCATTGGCCAGTAATTTGCATCTTTTCCACCAAATAGCAAAATACCCTGAGGTGGTGGGTGCAATAGACTGCATGCACATACACATCAAAGCACCACTCGGTGAGTGAGGGAGTGTCTACATCAACCGCAAGGGCTGCAACTCCATCAACTGCAAGGTCGTGTGTGATGCCCAGGGCATAATAATGAATGTGTGTGCTGGATGCCCTGGAAGCTATCACGTTTCCCACATCTGGCATCTGACGCAGCTGTACCAGAGATTTGCCAATGGGGACATCCCTGACAGTCAGCTAGTGGGGGATGCTGGATACGCACTGGAGCCATGGCTGATGACACCCATCAGAAATGCACACACATCCAAACAAGAACTCCATAATAAAGCACGCGCACAAACAAGAAATATTATTGAGCATGTGTTTGGGATGCTCAAGTCACGGTTCCAGTGCCTGGACACATCTGGTGGAGCCTTGCAGTACTCACCAACTACATGTACCCAAATTGTCATGGTATGTGCCATGCTACACAATATGATCCTGTGAAAACAGCTGCAGCAGGAACAGCATGGGGCAGGGCCAAAGAGCCCCCCCCCCACAATTGCCAAGGCCTGCACAGGCACAGCATGACTCAGAGAAGGAACAACCTGAGCCTGCCCCAGTAGGCAGAAGGAGGCATGCCCAGTATGCCCTGCCCTTGGCAAAGAGGCAATGCATAGCACATACACTGACTCAGTAGGAACCCTGGAAATGACACCTCTCTCTCTGACTCGCACATGCAATAAAAGGGATGCCTAACTTGACACTACCTGTTTTCAAACATGTATAGGGAGTGTACTATGTGCATCCGACATAGGCAGCCCTGCAGCACCACCTGAGGCATGATTGCTCTATTTTAAGCAATATAAAGCAGTGCTAACCACATTTTACCAATATTTAACATATTTAAGCACAATTGCATGGAGCTGCGCACCACGCAAACTAGCGCAACATTGGGCACTGTTGTGCAACGTTGGGCAACGTTGGTCAATGTTGGGCAAAGTCAGGCAAAGTCGAGCAAAGCCGGGTAAACACGTTCACACCTGCTTTACTGTTCCTTAACCAGTCATGTCTGCCCAGTAGGAAAATAAAAAGCAGTGACAGGGCTCGAACTCAGGATACTGTGCACTATAGTCACAGTACTGAACTACTAAGCCATGACAGCATTTCACTGGCTCAGACACAGCAGGGCAATTGTAGACTAACACAAACACAAACAAATGCTGTATCATGCCCTCTGAACTTCCCCCCAGGCCTATGCAGACAGATAACAGCAGGCCACGCAGTGTGATGTGAATTGGGTAGGCTATGAAGTCACAAACTAATATACGTGAAATTGGAAGCTAAGTTCTGTAGTACAGTAGTATGCCTCAAGCCAGTATGATAGACAACAATACAGACTGAAATGGAGTACCTGGCATAGCAGTGCAGGCCTAGCAAATGTGTATAAGTGTCAGGTGAACCCCTCATCCTATGTACACCCACAGTAACAATCAGGTGTGCCCCCTGGGTAGAAATGTACAAATAATAGCTGTCCCCCTCTGCATGTAGAAATGTTGATAAGTCTATGCAAAGCGACTCATGGAAGCCCTGCAGGCACAGCGTGCTTCCTGTCGATGTACAACACAAAGGTGAGCCCTGAAGTAAAAAATAACTTGATTTTTCACACACATATAGTATATATGTCCATACTGGGCATGCTCACACACTTAAATAAACGAAGCAAATGTCAGTCAACAACATACTGAAAGGTCATACTGGGCATGCTTACACACATAGGCCATGTCTGAGTACAGCAGTGGGCCACACATATCTGGCAGTTGCAGTTCTTACCCCAGAGACTTGTCACTATTCACCAATCCTGCCTTGCACACACAGTTATATGAAAACAGACCCATATAATATATTGGACTCCTGTCATAATCAAACTATGTACTACAAGTATATATACCACCACAAGCAAAAGAGAAAAAACTTGTTATACCACAAGAAAGGATGACTCCACAGCAACCATAAAGAATTTAATCCACTGGAAGACGAATTTCACAGTAACAAAAATACACAGCCAATGTTATAATATCCTTCTCTCTAGCGCCTCGGCAAATAGCCTTTTCAGAGTAAAAGATGTTCTTATACTAACTTACAACTCTTTTTATATCTAACAAACCCCTCCCAAATCAATTAACTTTCAATTATGCAATTAATTAACTAAAAACTTAAAAGACATAAAAAACGTAACTTTCCAATAAAAATATATACATTAAAGTAAACTTTTCCATGAACAGTCACAATTTAAACCATTTGGTTTGAGAGTATTAAATTTCAGTATCAAATATAATTCCTTTTTTCTTAACATTTGTTTTATACATTTTTCATTCAAGTATTTAATGTTTTGGATACTGTCCAATACTGTCACCTTAATACCATCATTTCTCCCTCTATGATGGCTATGAAAATGAACAGCCAAGGGACTAGTTACTTTATTATTTGTAATATCTCTTACATGCTCTTTAATTCTGCAAGCTAGTGTTCTTTTGGTCTCTCCAATATAATATTTTTTACAAGGGCATTCAATACCATAAACTACTGCTGTTGAATTACAGTTATAAATTCCTCTTGTTGTAAAGGTAATTCCATTAATTTCATCAAATTGCTTAACAACAAACCTACAAATAGTGCATTTACCACACTTTTTCGTACCCTGTTGAATAACTTGTGTATACAGCAACATGTTTGGCATTTCAAATCGACTATGTACCAAAAAGTCCTGAATATTTCTACCCCTTCTATATGAAAAACCAATATTTTTATCTGACAAATAATTCAATTCTTTTTTTATTATATTCCAACTATATCTAATATGTTCATTAATGTTTTCCGATAATATAGAAAAGGTAGAAACAAAATACATTACATCCCTTGACTCCTGTGATACATTCCGTATTACCCCTTATTATATTTCCTTGCTTTTTAACTTTTCTTAAACTTTCTTTAAGGTAATACTCTTCATACCCTCTCAATTTAAATTTGTTATAACTTTGTACATACTCCTTCTCCCTAATATTAGGGTTACTGCATAATCTATTCACCCTAATAAACTCAGTATATGGAATTGCCTTCATAATGTGTGCAGGATGATAACTGCTACCATGCAATACTGAACCTAATCCTTGAAATTTTCTGTGAATTTGATATTCTAACAACTTATTATTCAGTCCTATTAATGAGACATCCAAATATTGCACTTTCTGCCCATTTTGAAGTCCATCAAACCTTATGCCCATACTATTATTCTGTATTTCCTTCAAAAACGTTTGCACATCTTCTTGTCCACCCTTACAAATGAACAACAAATCGTCTATAAAACGATAATATTTGTACACATATTTTTTAAAAAAAGAATTACTATATATATGTTTGATCTCAAAATATCCCATGAATACATTTGCATAGCTTGGGGCAAAAGCTGCCCCCATCGCCGTGCCTTGCTTTTGCCTATATATTGAACCATTAAATTCAAATATATTATTTTTCAAACATATATCCATTAATTCCAATACATATTGAACTGCATCTGTATAACCCATAAAATATTTAATAGCAGCCTTTCCATCCTCATCTTTTATATTTGTGTACAAACTAACCACATCAATTACTACAAAATACATATTATCTTGCCAGCTAATGTCCTTGACTTTAGAAATCAAATCAAACACATCCTTGATATAAGAAGGTAAATTATACACCACTGGCAATAGATAATTATGCAGAAATTTTGAAATATTTTCCAAAAAAACATTTGTGGCTGAAACTATCGGACGTCCTGGTGGAGGAAATTTATTTTTATGTATTTTAGGTATGCAGTAAAAGCATGGCATTCTAGGTGTATTTATATTAAACTTGTCTTTTATGTCTCTATACGAGAAATACTGCAATCTATAACCCTTATCAATAACATATTCATACTTTTTTTGGGCTTCTAAGTATTCATTTAGTCCTACTTTTTCATAGACCTCCTCATTCATTAAATGTGCATAGCACATATCTAAATACTGGACCACATTTAAAATTACCAATTTCCCTCCTTTATCAGAAGGTTTAAATACTATGTTTTTATCTTTACTAAGATTATTCAAACATTCCCATTCTGTTTTAGAAAGATTATAATCCATTCCTTTCTTATGACGTTGAAATTTTTCAAATTCTGCTTCAACATTGTGCGTTAATGCCTTTTGAAAATATCTAATATTCTCATTGCTTTGTAATGGCATAAAAGTACTAACTGTTTTTATCATGCTAGTATCAAATTCTGTACATTCATTATTATCTAATTCTGAATTGCAAGAAAAAAATTCCTCATCTCCATCAAAAACAGAAGCATCATGAGCCATAACATCACTGCCTCCCCCACCATGACACATAATAGATTCATCATTGTTATGTTGAAACATGTCCATTAGATATAGTTTCCGACTAAAATGAAATATGTCAGCCTTTAATAAATGTACCCTTGGAATAACCGTGGGTACAAATTTCAGCCCTCTGTTTAAAACATTTAGGGCACATTGCGACAAGTTTCGGCCAGATAAATTTATTACATACTCACAATTAGATGAATCAAAACTAGCATAACTTGTTTTAGTCCCACTGTTTGTCCCATTTACTCTTTTTATTTGTACGCTCCTTTCCATAACCTTCTCTGTTGTAACCTTGTCCATTCCAACTCCGTTTCCGACTGAAACGGTTATCTTGAAATGCATTCATTCCCTTGTTGTTCCCTGGTTTTGGAAGCACTGGAAACTCTTCGTTATCAGTATCACCCTCCGTATGCGATAAACCACTCTCGGCTGAAGTACACGCCATTCCTTCCATTTCCGACTCATTCTCCTTGCGTTCAAAACGCACCCGTTGTCGTCGTGCTCTGGGATTGGTCGACAGAAGAAACGCCCTTTTACTTTCATAGTCCCGAAGATCTCTATGCAATTTACTTTTTTTACGGTCTATGAGCTCAGACTCATACACCATTAACTGTTCATTTGTTTTGACCAGAAACTGTTGAAGCTCATCATGTTTGATTTTACTAGATATATCAGCACACATTACTTTTATTTCTTCTCTTAACTTGTGCTTTTTCAGCACATCTCTTTCTATGAGTATCCGCACCCATTCTTTACTGCACCGATGTGCAGCTGCCAGCCATCTGTCATGAAACTGCTTATCTTCAGAACAAGTTAAATCAAACGGAGTGGATGGATTTTTAACACTTCGTAGCCCTCTAGGAGTGATGTCTAACTCCTCATACCGCTGAAGACTTTGCAAATTCAAAAATACCGAAGTCTCTTTGAATAATAACTTTTCTATTTGTGCATATAAATCACGAATTTCAGGTGCAATTAATGTCTCCACTTTCTTACCGACACGTGCAAATGGGTTCTGTTGCCACAGCTTACGCTCCTGCTGCCATTTGTTATATATAACAGATGCTGCCTCTCCGTTATATACTTCATCCCTCACTTGTGCTGCTCCAGCATTATTAGTACCGCCTGTACCATTCGAAACAGCAAAAAAACTGTCAATAGATTTTTGTGTGCTGTCCATAGCAGTCTCTCTAAACATCCTTGGTAGTCCTGCAAAGGAGTCACTCGCCATGAATATATACCACCACAAGCAAAAGAGAAAAAACTTGTTATACCACAAGAAAGGATGACTCCACAGCAACCATAAAGAATTTAATCCACTGGAAGACGAATTTCACAGTAACAAAAATACACAGCCAATGTTATAATATCCTTCTCTCTAGCGCCTCGGCAAATAGCCTTTTCAGAGTAAAAGATGTTCTTATACTAACTTACAACTCTTTTTATATCTAACAAACCCCTCCCAAATCAATTAACTTTCAATTATGCAATTAATTAACTAAAAACTTAAAAGACATAAAAAACGTAACTTTCCAATAAAAATATATACATTAAAGTAAACTTTTCCATGAACAGTCACAATTTAAACCATTTGGTTTGAGAGTATTAAATTTCAGTATCAAATATAATTCCTTTTTTCTTAACATTTGTTTTATACATTTTTCATTCAAGTATTTAATGTTTTGGATACTGTCCAATACTGTCACCTTAATACCATCATTTCTCCCTCTATGATGGCTATGAAAATGAACAGCCAAGGGACTAGTTACTTTATTATTTGTAATATCTCTTACATGCTCTTTAATTCTGCAAGCTAGTGTTCTTTTGGTCTCTCCAATATAATATTTTTTACAAGGGCATTCAATACCATAAACTACTGCTGTTGAATTACAGTTATAAATTCCTCTATGTACTACAAGTACTTAAGTTGTTCAAAGAAAGTGAAAATTCAAAGAAGATCAATAAATCTTGGATCAGTATCATCAATAAACCATGAGCACTCCTAACATTATCCAATCCATGTTCTGGCAAAAATATTGTCAAAGAGTCCATAGAGAACCATGAAGCTTTCTTTCGCAATGTCATATATATAAGTGTAAACACATATATGTTCTGAGTCAGTGCAAACTGTAAATGAATACATGTACATGACTGACACTGCCAACATCTTGTCAGACAGGTTCATACATATTTACCCCCCTCTCACTGACAAAAGGGCCTATTATCATACCTGGGGATTGTGAAAACCCAGAAATCACATATACAATGGTTAAACAGCACTTTCCAAACCTAAAAAAGGCGTCTATGGGATAACATGGTTTCCCTAACTGTGTCATATGTGAACTCCAAAACAAACAGACCCTGCACCTGAACGGTCTGTTTAGACTCTCCCTCTGTACAGGATATGAAACTGCTGAATGCATTACAGCAACATTTGGCACACTCCACAAGTGTTGGTGCACAACAGACCATAGGAACTATTGTCTTATAAGCCTATTAAGCCTGATCTGCAAGGCCATGGAGTCCATCATGATGGAACTCATAAACAGAGCTATTGTGAGCCTACAAACACCCAACCCTACCAATTTTGGATTGGTCAGGGGCAGAACATGGTTTCCAAACCTGTTAGACTGTTTTCAAGGCAGTCACCCAGGACATACATCAATGAAATGAGCTACACACATCCCACATAGACCTTGAAAAGCCCATTTCCAGCATCCCAGACACATGTCATATCCACAAAATCAACAACCAGTGCATAAATATGTATGTCATCTGATGGATTGCCAATTGGGGCACAGATAGATCCCACAAGGTAAGAAATGTGTTCTCCTATTCAGGCTGGTAACATCTGCTGTCCCCCACGGCTCAGTCCTGGACCCCTCCTGTCTTGTGTATACTTTTCAGAAATACAGTCAAACATATGAGGGCTATGTTTAGCAAAGTGTGTGGATGACTGCAAAAAAGTTGTCATAATTGATGTTTGGGACAACAGAGACATCCTTAAAAAGGGTCTCAGTCAGACATATGCGGTGTAAAAAGCATGGCCTTGAGCTACAGTCATACAAATACCACATAGGTGCCAACACCCTAAATATGTAGGTGATAATAAGGGATCTATGGACACATGTGGATAGTCATCTCCACTTCCAGAAACGTATTTACAAAGTGGTTAGAAAATCATAGGTTCATAGGTTCATAGGTTCATAGGTTCATACTAGGCTATCTGCCCAAGGGCATTTATAAGCCTAGCCCATAGTTATGTGGCTTTCGCCACCCCTTTAGTTTGAATAAAAACTATGCCTATCATTTTTCTGTGCCTCTGTCAAGCAGTGACACTGAAGTAATCCCTGGGGTATATCTGCGATCTCCCATCCATTGGTCAAGATTCCTCTTGAACAAGGCCAGCGAGGTGCTCTGCCTCACATGTACCGGGATTTTGTTCCACAGCATAGGGAGTCTCTGGGTGATGAATCTGTCCCTCCAGCACGTTCTATTTATAACCGTGTCAAGGTTTAAGTCTCCGCCCTTGTGGTTCTGAGGGATCTAGATTTTTGAGGTGAAGCATATTCATCAAATCTGGGTTTGACATGGCCTTATATGTCAGGCACAGGTCACCTCTGAGCAAGCGGTATGAGACTGAATAAAGCTGGAGTTCTTTCAGTCGGGCAGCATAAGACATATTTTTGAGACCCTTTATCCTTTTGGTGAGGAACTTTTGGGGCCTTTCAAGCTGCATCAGGTGTCTGGTCAGATACATTCGAACGGGCATTGTACTCAATCATAGGTCTAATGAGTGATGAGTACAGGGGACGATGACCTCCCTTGATCTAGATGTGAATCCCTTCATGATCAGGTGGGCGATATAGAAGGTTTTCCTAACTACTTTAGCAACATGAGTGTCAAACGAAAGACTATTGTCAACTTGGGTCCCCAGATCCCTGATGACTTTTCTGTGCTCAGTGGATTGTCACCTATATGGTAGCTAGGGGTAACCTTGTTTTTCCGAAGGGTATGACTATGCATTTTTGGCGTTTAACTTCAGGCCATGGCTCTGGCACCAGTTATCCGTTTCTGTGAGGCCCTTCTGGAGGATATCTGTGTCAGATGTGTTTTCGACTATGGCCAGTTTGCAGTCATCTGCAAACTTTGTCAGCCATAACCCTCCTGTGTTTGCTTGTACTTCAGAAAAGTAGATGCCGAACAAGAGTGGACCCAGGACTGAGCCCTGTGGGACACCACTTGTGACAGGCTTTGAGTCTGACATGGCTCCAGCAACTCTGACCCTGTGGGTTCTGTCGCTTAGCCAGTTTGCAACCCATCTTGTGATGTATGGGTTTACATTCAAGCTGATGAGTTTTCGATGATACCTGAGTGGGGTATTGTGTCGAAGGCCTTTGCCAGGTCGAGGTAGGCTGTATGGACTGCCTTTCCTCATCAATGGCCTTGGTGACTGTCTCGAAAAAGTCAACCAAGTTTAAGAGGCAGGATCTGCCTTTGACAAAGCCAAACTGGGTTGGATCCAAAGTCTGCAAGTTCCCTATGTCTTTATTTATGAGTTCCATTATGATCCTCTCCATGGCTTTGCAGATAAGGCTTGTCAAGCTAATGGGGCGGTAATTTCCAGGGTCTGTGGAGGCACCGCCTTATGAAGTGGGACCACAGTGCTGCGCCACTCCTTGGGTACGTATCCTGAGGTGAGGCTAAGATTAAACAGCTGTCCTAACTGTGGGTTTAATTCCTCATTGAGTTCATGAAGCACACAGCCGGGGACACCATCTGGTCCCATGGATGCTGTGTTTTTGCCTTAGTGAGGGCAGTTCTCACGTGCGTAGGAGATGTTTGGGGGCTACAATCCTCTGGAATAGATATCTCTCCTTTGGGGAGGGGAGAAGTTTGCACTGAACCTGTCAGCCAGTATGTTAGCAATGTGTGTAGGTTCAGTAATTTTCACATCATTTTGAACTAATTCTGAGCATATCTGGGAGTTTCCTCCTAGGTTTCTAACATAGCTAAAGAAGGCCTTATGATTGTCTTTAGAGTCCTTGGCGATTTTTCTCTCAAAATTTGCCTTGGATGATTTTATGAGAGCTCTTAGTTTTTACTTATAATGATCAAAGGTGTCTTACCTTTCAAGGATTTTGCTCTATCTTGTAGTAGCTTCCTCCTTTTGTTGTAGAGCTTGTTTATGGCTGGGGTCCACCAGACTGGACGCTTGCCTTTGGTACAGAGAGTCTTAGTTTTGTTTGGGATTGCCTGATCCATGCAGTCCTGTAGGTGCTGGTAGAAGGCATTTGTAAGTGATTCAGCGGTTTGAGTAATGATGACCACTGGCTCAGGGCCTTAAATGAGACCACACTAGTTTTTAGAAGTGTGAAATCGGCTTTTGAGAAGTTTTTCACTGTGGTCTTTTTGTTTCAGGTGGGCGGGATGAGGACCTCCAGCGAGATTAGTTTATGATCTGATCTCACCAGTGAGGGTATACTTCGGTGTTGAACATTTTGATCCCATGTTCGTGATGATGAGATCAAGTATGTTTTCACCTCTTGTGGGGATGGTGACTAGTTGTTCCATGGCATTTGAGTTTATGAACTCCAGGAATCTTTGGGTTAGAGTGTTCGGGCTTGAGTAGTGTTCCCAGTCTATATTAGGGTAGTTGAAGTCACCTAGTATGATGGTGTTTGGAGATACATTTATCCCTCCAATGTTTTCAGGAAGGCCATGTGAGGTTCCTGAGTTTGAGAGGGTGGCCTGTAACATGCTACAAATTGCAGAGCAGTCTTGCCTATGGTTAATTGCACCTGGATGGTCTCCGATGCATCGTGCGTTGCCACCAACCTTGAGGTGTGGGTGTCCTTTATGAATATGGACACCCCTCCTTTCTTGGTGTTGTCCGGATTTTGGGGCGGAACGTATGATATGAGGTGAAACCTGTTAGTGCTGGGGTGCTCTCAGGAGCCTTGAACCAGGTTTCTGTCACAGCACAGACATCGATGTTCTCCATATTGAGAAGGGCCTCGAGTGCGTGCATCTTGAGATTGAGACTTCTGGCATTGAGCAGCATTACCCTTAGTTTTTTCCTTTTGGTGTTCTAGGGTGGTAGGTTTAGAATTTGAGCCTTGCCTAAAAAGGCACTATGGGGTGGCAAGAGCCTTTGCCAATATCCGAAGCCCAGGGTGACAGGTGCAAGCCGTCCCTCGGAACAGCGTGGCTTGTCCAGCATGTCATCCCAGGCAGACAGACATTGATCCCTTTGAATGACACCAGAATTTAAGCCAATTATTAAAGCTGATCATCTTATCACTGTATTGTGGCATCATTCTAGGTGAAGGTAGGATACTGCTCAAGGTCAGGGTCATACCTGCCTGGGCTACATAATCAGAGAGCTCCTCGGCGTCCCTTTCATGTAGTCCAAGGAGGTACGTCTCAGGTCATTGACACCAGCGTGGACAATGACTGAGTCATTGTATCTGCTGTTGAGAGACCTGAGTGCTTGCGTTATGTGGCGGATTCTAGCGCCCGACAGGCAGCTTACTGTAACCTTCTCCTTACTCAGTCTGGTGAGCGGACGCCAGTGTGCCTGACTATGGAATCACCAATGACAAGTGTGTCTGGCATTTTGTTTGGCCTTAAGGGCTGTGACTGTTTGACACTCTGACTGTGTGGTCTATGTGTTGCATGTGTTGGGTCGTGAGGTGGTAGTTGTTTGGGTGTCTGCTTTGGTGGCCTCTGCTGTTTTGGTAAATTTTGACCAGAGCCTCCAGTATGTCTTTGTGTGAGTATGTGCATGATTTGAAGTTGTGATGGTACCATGTGTGACTGGGTATGTATTGTGTGTGGTTGCCTTCTCCTCCTGTCTGGTCTTGCCAGTCCTATGTTGAGAGAGCTCAGCCTCCAGTTTGGCCGTATAGTTGCATCTCTCATGTATTTGTGTTTTGTGGGAGAAGGAGAGGATTGTTCAGTACATGAGGCAATTGTAACATTGCCTCAATATTCCCAGGTTCACCAGTTGAGCTGGAGAGGACACTAGCAACTGATCCTCGACATACTAGAAGTAGTAGATAAAGAACTTTCAAAGGACTCGGGAAGTGGGTTTTGGGCTGGTGGGGTACTATCTATAATAAGAGTGCTTTATCAAGGTGCAAGTACTGTAGGAGTAAGTGCTAGGCTTTACAGATAGAGAATAGTCTACTTGGGAATCAAGTAGAGATGAACTTTTCAGTTATAGGATATGCTGGTTAGATCAGCAGTACAGTTTAGCGTGTTTTATAGCAGGGGCTGAAGGGAGATAGGAATTGGCCCAAACGACCAATGGACTACTAGTTTCTGGCTGAAACTTCACCAAATCGGACAAAAGGCCGCTCAGTGCTTCCCACTCCCACTGGTAAGCAAAGAAACTTCCTCCTTCCTAATAAGGCAATGGATCAGTAACAGGAACTAAAAACAAAGCCCAGGGATCAGCAACTCTGAAACTGGACTACTCTAGTTCAGTAAAGTGGGAAAACAAGAGATTTTTGTTTTATTACAGAGATAAGGAAAAACAGACAGTAAATGCTATAAATGCTGTAAATCGGCTAGCACTTTAGTGTGTAGCCTACAGAAACAATTTGCAACAATTAGTAACTTAAAGTGCAATAAACAGTGTAAAATGCAGAAATCACTTAAAGTAGCAGTAAAACAGGCGAAATGCAGTCGCTAGCTTAATAACAGTGGGAAAGCCACAAAAATACTTATATCTGGTAGAAAGTCACTCTTTTAGCTCTCTGCTGCTTGGATCACTCTGCAGGCCACCACGAGGATCTGTGCAGAGTTGGTACAAGCTGGAAAACACGTGTTTAGTGTGTTTTATAGCAGGGGGCTGAAAGGAGCTAGGAATTGGCCCAAAACGACCAATAGACTACTAGTTTCTGGCTGAAACTTCACCAATTCGGACAAAAAGGCTGCTCAGTGCTTCCCACTCCCACTGGTAAGCAAAGAAACTTCCCTCCTTCCTAATAAGGCAATGGATCAGTAACAGGAACTAAAAACAAAGCCCAGGGATCAGCAACTCTGAAACTGGACTACTCTAGTTCAGTAAGGTGGGAAAACAAGAGATTTTTTTTTTTTGCTATGTGTTCCCACAAACTGCCAAAGTCTTTGCATGTAGGTCAAAGGAGGTTCCCTCTACTCATCAGTCATCAGACCCGTCAGAGAGTACCACAACACACTTGCGATGAATCTGACTATGCACCCTCAGCAGCTGGAAAGACCACTGAAGTACCTCAACAAGAGGATTACTGGCCTCAAACAGTTGCCCCATGCAACAAGACTGAATTTAACTCAATCTGTACTCTGTTAAATACTGCCTACTCAGGAGATCTCTGCCCAACAGACAGATCCATGTCCAATGCAGAACTATGTACATGCACTATCTGAAGTAAATGCAAGCTCACTGTACCACATGCTCTAGGGATATCATCATCACAACATTAAATAGAACATGTTGGAGGGATACATTACTAACTCACAGACTTCCCTTGCTTTGGAACAGGCTTCCCACCGAGATTAAGCCGAGACCCTCACTGACACTCTTCCAGAGGAGCCTTGATGAGTGTATGTGAAACTGAACTGTCAAACCATGGATCACTTTATCAGCTCAACTACACAGAGGCCTAGGGAACTAACTCCATGGGTTGTGATAGCTGCACACTCTGGCCATACTAATATATGCCTTCAGGCAGATAGCCTATTACCAACCCATGTACCTCTATATATATATATGTAGGGGGAACACAGTATAATAAGCCAAAGATGGATGGCAGAGATGTATGTAAGAGGGTGACCATGACAGAGAACCATCCAGGACTGTCCCACCCAGCACACATCCCAGTGGCACGAAAGACATGAGGTGCACATCTGTCCCACTGTACATAACAGCCAACAGTATCTGTAAGCATTAAAGTGTATGTGGTCCATGTGCCTGCTGTACAACATGACTGTACAATGAAGTACACATCTACTATCTGTAGACATGTACCTGTCACATAGGTTTATAGGTATGTAGTAGACTATCTCCATGAAGGCATATAGCAGCCTACACAAGTTGTGCAGCTTTCACCACACCATTGAGTAGTCTCCCAAGGCCTAGATCCAATAGTTAGTAGCCTAAGCCCCTTTCTAGTGGGGCTGCTGATGTGATGCCTAGCATGAACTGTCTGTTTCCCATCCACTCATCAAGGTTCCAATTGAAGAGTGTCAGCGAGAGGTTCTGTCTGATGTACATTAGGACTCTGTTCCACAGTAAGGCAAGTGTCTGTGATGGTATTCTATCCCACCAGCATGTTGTATTTATCATTCTGATGAGGTTCATATCCCTGGAATGTGTAGGGTGACTCAATGTTGTTATGTGTAGATGGAGCATGTTCAACAGTTATGTGTTGGACATGGCTCTGTATGTTAGGCAGAGTGTGCCTCTGAGTAGGTGGTACGCAACGAAGAACAGATTTAGTTTTACCAGTTGTGTAGCATAACACAACTGTTTGAGGCCAGTAATCCTCTTGGTGAGGTACCTATGTGGTCTCTACAGCTGCTGGATATGCTAAGTCGAGTACATCCAAAATGGTGCACTGTACTCAATGATGGATCTAATGATGTAAGAGTAGAGTGCCAACACTATCTCTTTGGATCCTGATGCAAACCCTTTGTTGATTAGGTGGGCCACATCGGATCTCCCAATCACTTTGGCAACATGGTTGTCAAAGGAAAGATGACTATGTACATGTGTCCCCAGATCCCTTATCACCTTGTCATTATTAAAGGGGTAACACCCATTTGGTAGTTTGTGAGTATTTTGTTTTCAACAAAGAGGATCACTATGCATTCCTCCACAGTGAGCTTGAGGCCATGATTTTGACACCACACATCTGTCTCATAGAGTCCCTTCTGGAGAATATGTCTGTCTTCCGGGGAATCTATTATGGCAAACACTTTACAGTTCCCAGCAAACTTAGTCAACCACAACTCTCCTGTGTTGGCATGTACATTTGAGAAGTCTATACCAAACAGGAGGAACCCCAGGACTGAACCCTGGGGGACACCAGTCATTACCGGTGTAGAGTCTGACATATAGCCAGCAACTTGTAATGTGTGGAATCTATCTGTGAGCCAGTTTGCAATCCATCTTGTGATGTATGGATTCATGGCCAGGTTGGTGAGTTCATCTATGATACCTGACTGGGAAATGGTGTCAAAGGCCTTAGCAAGGTATAGGTAGGCTGTGTGGAGCTCATTTCAATCATCTGTAGCCTGGGTAACTGTCAAAGAAATCCTCCCAGTTCAGGAGGCGTGGTCTGCAGTTGACGAAGCCAAACTGGGTGTGCTCAACTGTGTGAAGGTTCCCAAGCTCTGTATTGTTGACTTCCATTATGATTGGCTCCATTGCTTTGCAGAACACACTCATCAGGCATAGAGCATAAATGCCAAGGGTTTTTTGTGGATCCACCCCTGTGGAGTGTGAAGAACTTTGCTGTGCAACATTCTATGGGCACATATCCTGTAGAGAGCATGTAGAGAGAGGTGTAGGTATCCTTGATGAATATGGATACATCCTCACCCTATGTGCTATGATTCAGGTTCTGATGCTGGAAGGTATGGAATGAGTAGTATCCTGGTAGTGCTGGTGTGCTGTCTGGAGCCTTGAACTAGGTTACTGATACTGCACAGATATCAATATTCTCCATAATGAGAAGTGCCTCGAGTGTGTGCATCTTGAGGCTGAGACTTCTGGCAATGAGTAGCATTTAGCTCACTTTGTGGTTATTTGTGTTGGTTACGGGGTTTGGTTTGTCCTGTGTGACCGGTGTTCCACACCTGATGTCAGCGCCTCATTGGTCCCATCTGACCATAAGCTAATTACCCTACATATCCACATCCTGGACCCACACCCCCATTAAGGAAACCATGTTAAAAATGTTTCCAAAGCCAATTTCATGCTTCTTAAGACAGAAGTGCTGAACTGCAGGACACCCATGCAGATGGACAATATAGTTACAACTACTGAATCCTTCAAAGTTGCACTTTATAAGCACTTACATGACTGCATGCATCGTGCTAACCCAAACAGAACCAAGACGCTATCCTCCAAGAAAAGGAAGCCAATCTGGTGTTCCCCTGCCATAAACAAACAGCACAACAGAAGGAAAATACTGTTGCAAAAGAGGGTAAAATCCCATGAGGGGAGGAGCTCCATGGTCAACATCAGTAAGAAGCTGTGATCCATGATAAAATCCTCCAAAGCTAGTTATGAAAACAAAATTGACACTGATTCTAAAGGCAACCACAAAGCATTCCATAGCTATGTCAAGAATCTCAATGGCAACACTCAGAGCTGCTCTGAGTTACAGCACAATGGCACTAAATATACAGACCCAACTGATATTGTCAACATCCTGGCAGATAGGATCAGTGCTAACTTTACCCCCCCTCTCACCCATGAAAGAGTACATCTCTATAATGGAAGACTGCAAAGTTGCTGTCATCACGGCTGCACAGGTAAAAAACAATCTCCAAAGCCAGGAACACAGCATCCATAGGACCAGATAACATCCCAAGCTGTGTTCTACACAAACTACAGAATGAATAGGCACCACACCTACGTACCATGTTCAGTCATAGCCTCACCTCAGGCTTTGTGCCTGCTGAATGATGCACAGCGATGGTTATCCCACTACACAAGGGGGGAACCACCATAGATACCAGGAACTAGTGCCCCATTAGCCTGATGAGCCTGCTCTGCAAGGCCATGGAATGTATCATCATATAACTTATAAAAAAAGACATTGGTAATCTCCAAATTCTGGACCACAACTGTGTTGGGTTTGTAAAAGGCAGATCATGTCTCCTAAACCTGATAGATGTCATTGAAGCAGTCACCAGAACCATAGACAAGGGTATGGTGGTTCACACAGCCTATGTAGATCTTGCCACGGCTTTCAACACCATCCCCCACTCTGGAATTATAGATAAACCCGCTAAACTAGGTATAAATCGCTATGTCATAAGATGGGTTGCCAACTGGCTAACTGACAGAACATACACTATGAAAGTAGCAGACTCCAAGTACGACTTTGGACCAGAGACAAGTGCAGTACCACAGGGTTCAGTCCTGGGTCTTGTCCTGTCTGGTATCTACTTCCCTGAAGTAAACTTTAACATGGAGGGTCTGTGGCTAATGAAGTTTCCAGATGACTGCAAACTAGGAGCCATAATCAAAACAACTGAACATGTGGACATCCTACAAAAGGGTCTCACTGAGACAGATGCCTGGTATCAAAGCCATGGCCTCAAGCTCAATGCCAAAAAGTGCATTGTTATCCCCTTTGGTAAAAACTCTGTAGCCATGAACTACAACATAGGCGGTAGTATACTTAACACTGAAAGTGTAATAAGAGACCTTGGGTCACAGGTGGACAGTGGACACACCTGTGATAATCACATCCCCGCAGTAGTCAGGAAATACTTCTATGTGGCACACCTCATCACAAAAGGTGTCTCATGCAGAATAGAAGAGGACATTGTTCCCCTCTACTCATCACTCACTAGATCCATAATAGAGTACAATGCCCCTTTTGCTATGTACCTCACAAGACATCTACAACAACTGGAAAGCTTGCAGAAATACCTGACAAATAGCATTAGCAGCCTGAAATACATGCCATACACAGCCCGTCTCAAAATGCTCCAGCTGTACTCTCTTGCATATCGCCTACTCAGAGGTGATCACTGCCTAACATACAAAGCTATGTCAAACACAGAGCTGTTGGACATGCTCCACGTAAAACATTCACAATCACTCTGATCTTCGGCCCCAAAACCCAGAGTGAAATACAAAAGGAAGTGGTGTATCCATTTACCTTATGGATACCCACACTGTCATATTAGTGGCACAGCATGAGGGCTTAGAGTCCATGTAAGTGCAACTAACATTGGGCAAAGCTGCTTATCAGATTGTAGCCTGCTACAGATAACCTAACTTGTCTCAGGAACCTCACTCAGTATTCCTGAGAACAGTGCAAAATGTAAAGGTCCTACCAAACACCATTATATGAGGAGATTACAACTACCAAAACACTGACTGGGAGAATTACTCGTGTACAATGTCCTTTGCCCAATGCTTACTAGAGTTTGAAAATTCAAACACTCTGGAACAGCTGGTCACCACGCCCACTAGAGGTGACAACATACTGGACCTGATCGTCACCAACATGGGGTACCAGTGTTCTACAACAGAGATAAACCCCTCGCTGGCAATATCGGATCATAAAGTAATCACACTGGACATCTACATCATGCCCCCCCCCCCCCACAGTCAAGGAAACCACTGTGAAGAAAGTTTCTAAAGCAAACAGCACACTTCTCAAGACCAAAGTGGAAAGTTTGAAAGCACCCTTGCTATAGGATAATGCTATACAATCTGCAGAATCATTTACAAGTGCATTCTATGAGCATCTACAGGGATGCATGGATCGAGACATGCCAAATAAAACCAAGATGCACTCCTCCAAAAATAGGAAACCAATCTGCTGGTCGTCGCACATAAATAAGCTATACAACAGAAGGAGGGAACGAACACATGATAGAGCAAACTTCACAAAAGGAAAGGCATCACTGATCATTATTAGGAAGAAACAATGATCACTTATAAAATAATCCAAGGCCAGTTTCTAAAGACAAATTGCCAAGGAATGTAGGAATAACAACTACAAAGCCTTCGTTAGCTATACCAAACATTTAGGTGGCAACTCTCAAATATGCTGTCAGCTACTGCAAAATGGCAAAAAGATACACTGAACCAACTTACATTGCCCACATCCTGGGGGACAAGTTCAGTGCAAACCCCCCCATCACCCCCAAAAGGGCTTGTGTCCATCCAAGAAGAATGCAGAGCACCAGACTTCATGGACATGCAGGTAAAAACAGCCCTCTCCAAAGCTAAGAACACAGCATCAATGGGACTGGATGGTGTCCCAGGCTGCGACTTACACCAGCCTCAAAAGGAACTACACCCTCACCTACATTCACTGTCCAGACTCAACCTTACCACAGGCTATGTACCCAAAGAATGGCATACAGCAACAGTCATCCAGCTCCACAAAGGGGATGCCACAACAGAACCAGGAAACTATTGCCCTATAGGCCTACTCAGCCTGGTCTGCAAAGCTATGGAGCAAATTATCATGAAACCCATAAACAGAGAAATTAGGGACCTCCAGACACTGGCTCTACCCAACTTGGCCTTGTTAAAGGTAGATCCTGGCTCCTAAACCTATTTGACTTATTTGAAACAGTTACCAAGGACATAGATGGAGGTGAAAGTAGTCCACACAGCCCACCTGGACCTCACTAAGGCCTTTTGACACCATTCCCCACTCTGGCCTCATGGACAAGCTTACCAGCTTGAACATTAACAGCTATGTCACAGGATGGGTGGCCATCTGGCTCACAGATCAAACACACATGTTCAGAGTTGTGGGTGCCATGTCCGACTCTAAACCAGTCACAAATGGCATCCCACAGGTATTGGTCCTGGGACCCCACCTGTTCAGTAGGTACTGCTCAGAGGTACAGGCAAGCATGGGAGGAGTATGGCTGAACAAGTTTGCGGATGACTGCTAACTGTGGTCCATAATCGACTCCATGGCTGACACAGACATCCTACAGAAGGGTCTTACAGAGACAGATACCTGGTGTCAAAACAATGCCCTCAAGCAGAATGCCAAAGAATGCATAGTCATCCTCTTTGGGTAAAACAAAGTGCACACAAATTACCACATAGGTGGTAATCCAGTATGTACATAGAATGTAATTATGGCCCTGGGGACCCAGGTAGATAGTAAACTCTCCTGTGATGATCACATTGCCAAAGTGTTTACAAATTTCTTCTATGTAGCCCACGTAATGTAACCCACTTTGTCTAGTCTGATGATGTCACCATCCTACAAATATACCTGTGGAAAGGAGAACTCCTAGTAATGTGTATAGCGCGTCGTGTAAATGCGTACTGCTCTAGTATCATTAAGTAGTTAGGTAGGGGTTTGAATCCTGCACTTGACAACTGTGTGTGTGTGTGTGTGTGTGTGTGTCTCCTTGTAGAGGAGCAACCTTTTTGGAGACAACTACAACACCTTAAAAGTGGTATACTTATCTCTGTGAAGTCTGATGATGTCACCATCCTACAAATATACCTGTGGAAAGGAGAACTCACAGTAATGTGTATAGCATGTAGTGTAATGCATACTGCTCTAGTATCATAAGGTAGTTAGGTAGGGGTTTGAATCCTGCACTTGACAACTGTGTGTGTGTGTGTTTCCTTGTAGAGGAGCAACCTTTTGGAGACAACTACAACACCTTAAAAGTGGTATACTTATCTTTGTCAAGTCTGATGATGTCACCATCCTACAAATATACCTGTGGAAAGAAGAACTCCCCGTAATGTGTATAGCGCGTCGTGTAAATGCGTACTGCTCTAGTATCATTAAGTAGTTAGGTAGGGGTTTGAATCCTACACTTGACAACTGTATGAGAGTGTGTGTGTGTGTGTGTGTGTGTGTGTGTGTGTGTGTGTGTGTGTGTGTGTGTGTGTGTGTGTGTGTGTGTATCTCCTTGTAGAGGAGCAACCTTTTGGAGACAACTACAACACCTTAAAAGTGGTATACTTATCTTTGTCAAGTCTGATGATGTCACCATCCTACAAATATACCTGTGGAAAGGAGAACTCCCAGTAATGTGTATAGCACGTTGTGTAAATGCGTACTGCTCTAGTATCATAAAGTAGGTAGGGGTTTGAATCCTGCACTTGGTGAGTGTGTGTGTGTGTGTGTGTGTGTGTGTGTGTGTGTGTGTGTGTGTGTGTGTGTATGTGTGTGTGACACAGTTGGTCACTGTGTTGTGGGTTTTGCTTTTACTACTTTAAGACATATCACAATGACAACGGTATGTGCATTGCACGTCAGGTAGCTGTGTGGCAAATACATATACGTACATGTGACCTCAATTATTTCATAGGTGGGAACCCTGCTTTCTCCATGAACACATCTGTTATCTTTGCCAGAGTGTGCTGCCGCTTTCCAGACCTTAGGTCACATCTGTATGTTTGTGACAAGCCCAGCCACTGCTGTGATCCCTGGCCTAGGTCATCCGTGTCACACACACTCATTACGGTTTCTATTGAATAGTGTGAGTGAGGGTTTATGCCTGAGGTATATTGCAGACCAGTTAAAATGCAGCAAAGTCTGTCAATGATGGCTATTCATTATAGGTGTACAACAACCTTTATGGATATGCATGCAGACCCCTTATGGCTCATGTGATTCACCAAGGGATTTCAAAATACCTTTGGAAATGTGATTGCCAAAGGAGAGATGATGTAACACTTGGCTGTATGTACACGTCGGTACCTGTCAACATGTTGGGGGCTACTACCTATATGGTACTGTGGGGATGCTATGTTTTGTAAAGGTGGATGACTATGCTTTAGTTGGCTTATTGCTTTACAGCATGGGTTTGACAACAGGTTTGTGGAGGATGTGTGTGTCATCTGGAGAATGCATTTTAGGCCACAGTATGCATTCCCAGACATGGACAGACATATCCCTACTGTGTTTGCTTGTACCTAAGTGAGCTATATGCCAATCAGGAGTGGTCCTAGGAATGGGTGCAGGTGAACACCACTGGTTACTGGCATAGTATAGTTCCTGAAGGATACAAATGTTACTGTGTGTCCTACATCTGTGTGTCAGTTGTCAAGACATCATCTAACGATTGTTCATGGTCAGGCTATTGAGGTTATGTATACTACCAGAATGCAAACCAATGACAGATAGTAACAGTATCACCCACAGCACAGTGTCAAACCATGTCATACTCACATGTGTACCCAAGTTCCAAAATGTGTGTAGTACAATGCATATTGGCCACCAATAGAAACTATGGAGTGTTAACATTGTGTAATACAGGGCATGTCACCCTGCCCATGTGTCCACTATGCACGTACATGCAGACAGCGCACCTCCACCATGTTCACAAATGCACACCTGCAAACCTGTGCTGCACACATCCCAAACATACTGTCCACTCTCTAACACATGCTGCCAATACTACACACATCAGCCAAGTGGCACCTGGGCGGACAATACACTATTGGGATTAACACTGGTGTAAACAATGCTACATTGACAATCATAGCTTTAATGCATAATGCCTGCTCAGCTACACCTTCAAGGATATCATTACACTTTACTGCTGACAACATGCTAACATTGCTATACTGCTATAAAGTCACCTTGTGCATCAGCACCATGTTAGCCTGTTCCTGCATAAATGTTACAGATGACAGGAGGTGGCACAGGTTTCATCATATACACAGGGTGTGTTGTTGATTTGCCAGAGGCCTACATTGAGCCATACAGTTAACGTGTGTGTGTGTGTGTGTGTGTGTGTGTGTGTGTGTGTGTGTGTGTGTGTGTGTGTGTGAGGGCCAAGAGTACTGGTATGGGCCAATGTTGATGTAATGTGTGCGGGTATGTGTTAGCCCTAGGTGTCTGGTTTATGTGTGTGTGTGTCTGCATGCACACAGTTCCACCATATGGCTGCCATATACGGGGATTTGTGGGACAGCCACAGACTGTACCTGCCAGGCTTTACAGATCACTGTCTCTAGCCATGGATATGGTACCTGTGCTTGGCAGGGGTGCTACTGATAGTATCAGGTACTAAGCCAGACTGGGTACTATCCTCAGAGGTAGACATATATACACTGGACCCAGGTCCCTGCTGGGACTGTTCAGAGCCAAGTGCACGTGGTCTTCTAGGATAGTCTATGGACAGCCCACCCCCAACATTGCTGGGGCTGGTACTGGCACTATGGGAGCAGCTGTGACTTGAGGGGCATCTGCGGCGACTGGCAGCTGCTGATGTTGCTGGCATACATCCATGTCAATGTCTCAACTGTCCCACGCTGTCCTGACACATGGACCTGACATTGCGGAGGACATCTAATGTCTCACCCCAACGTCTATCAGTGACCTCAGTGTAATTATGGATGGCACCTGCTAGGTCATGGATACTGTCATTTAAAGTGGTGCTATGTGCCCTCTGTGCCCTTAGTCCCTGTCTGGTGTACCGTTCCGCACATGCCTGTTCCTCCATGACAGCCTGGAACATGCGTGAGGTTGTAAGACCTGTGGCATGTCTGCCAGGGGCATGATGATCAGCAGTGCTTCGACGAGAACCTCTGGACATCTGCCTGTGTGGTACAGTTCCAGACCTCTGGGTATGGCTGCTGTGTCCAGATGCATGTGCCATGGATACCACACTGTCCTGGCAGTTGCCGACTGTACACTACCTCTCAGCTAAGGGCATTGGTGATGTTGGATGTATTGGCAATATGACTGTGTGCATGGATGGGGTGGACACCTGTGTACTGTCGATTGGTGGCCCAACGACAGACCCTGGCAAACATGACTGTGCCTCAACACACCTATCCTTATTATCACTATTTGTGTCAGTGACATCAGGTTCCCTGCTGCATTGAACCAGCCCAACCTCAGCACCTGTGAGAGGAAGACAGGAAACACACTTTACGACCTGTACATGATGTCAGAACACATGCACACATGCCCTCATGAACACATGCACACATGCACACATGCACACATGAACACATGAACACATGCTCACATGCAAACAAATACACTTCTCACTAAAGCAGACACACACACACACACACACACACACACACACACACACACACACACACACACACCACCAGCAATCCAGAACATACTCAATAGTGGTTGATGGTGGGGTACAGTATCACAAGACAAACAGTCATATCACACGTCAGCATGCAGGACCTGTCTTGCTCAACAGCATGCAGTGCGAGTGTAGACAGTCCCTGCTAATAACAGTATAAATGGCTTTGATGCATGTGTGTTGTTGTGCAGTGATTGGCCTCACCCTGGAACGCAATGTGTACATGGACACAACATTGCTGTGCAAGTATTACAAGCTCTTCAATGTGCTGCGCACCATCACTCACAGGTATACATACCATGGCTGGATGTTTATGTGTGTGTCACATAGATATCTGTTACTGATTAGAGCATCTGTGTCTTTAGGAGATAATTGTGGACACAGGTTTAGCTCATGCATGCTATGTATACACACATAATGAGTGGTGTGTGTATACCTGATGGAATACAATTGCTCAACATAGCCATTGTACAGTAGTCATGGTGAGTGTAGAACATATTGTGGACATGCCAGTGCCAGCCATGACATGGCATGCTACAACACAACTGCAACATTAAACAACACACATATTCAGTGTGTGTCATGTGACCTATACACTCAATAGCATTACAAGACATATATGTGTCACTTTGTGCAAATGGTGATTGCTATGCATATTGTGTTTAGGTGCATATGTTTACACACACACAACATTGAGGTGTATAGAAATGAATGCTATGTGTAGTACTGTGGTTACTGTAACTGGATGGGGTGTAGTACCATGAGCCATCATCATGCAGCATCATGTGGTCAATCAAGGCTACTAATGAGTGCCAGACTGGCACCTATCATGCTGTACCTGATCCGCAATATCATGGCTACATTCACCATTTCACAGCCAGTTGTTACATGGGTTTGTGAGGTGCCCAATAGGGAGCATTGCCTAACATGAATGTGTTGTGTGTTGAAGAGTGTTGCACTGCCCCATGATAGGCCTCTACCCCTCAGGTATATTATGTGTGCTGTGTGGATGACATATGGGATACTGGAGTGTGACCTTACAGCGTGTGTCTGAATACGCCATGTGTAGCATATTAACATGTACTGCGTATGACGAAGTTGTGTATGGTATGTGCATGTGTATCGACTGCCTATCCAATGTCCACTACAGTGTAGCCACAATTGTTTGGGATGCTCTGTGTATTGCATGTGTTTGAGGCAGCTACTCACATTACTGAGATGTGCATAGTCTCACAGCAAACATGCACAGCATGCATTATGCGTAGGTGTGTTACATGTGTACATGGCCTACACCTCACCTATGACATGCACATTTTATTTGCAATATTAAATGTAGAACACACTCACCAGCATGGGTCTGCTGCCTTGCTGTCACACCAGAGGGACCTACAAGGTTATGAGACAGTTTATCAGTGGCAACAACTGTGGCATTTCTACTGTGGGTTTGCAGTCTTACAGTAGTATTACGGTTGACAGTCACAGGCCTACACATCATGTTCCAAATTATTAGAATTGTACAACACCGGGCTCCACATCTTCTAACTACACAGTACACATCTCACATATGCATGATCTAACAATAGAGGTAACAGTAGTCTACAGATATGCCATGCTACCTGCACGCTTCATGGAAACTTGCTGGGGAGCTCCGGCCTCCATGATGATACATGTGTGCTGTTGTTGTTGGCCAGGAGCCACCAGGCTCAGGAGCAGCTCCTCCCCTCTGGTGAGGGGGGGGTGGGTGGTAACCCCACCACCTGTGGCAAGCTGTTGCCTACTGACATCAGACGCACACTGCCGGACATGTCTAAGTAAATCACTGCAGTGATGGCGTACCTGCTCATATGTCCGGTTATGCATGCCTATGTCATTTATCCTACAGACAACATCTTGCCACAGTGCAGTCTGCTCATGCTGGTCCTAGCTGGTTCTTGATAATAGCAGGGTGTAGTTTTGGATTAGACTGGTGGTTAGGATTTCATCCTCTGCTCAACTATAGGTAGGGTTGCGATGGTGGGCCATGACCCTGGAAGACAATGAAACAATATGTGTGAGCAAATCATGTGGCATACTTAACATTCTACAGTACAGATATCACTGAACTCCCATAAATAGCAAACTTTTGTCTGTCAGAGGATACACACTTTCAATACCACATATCAGTGCTCAACCCACAACTGCCTGACAGTGCCTGGCATGCTCTATATATTAAACCATTTTCTGCACAGCAACAAAGAGAAACCATTATGTAAGACTATGCAACAGTACATGGCACACTGCATGCGACACAATGCACCACCTAGCCACAGGAGGTATATATCAAGCTAATGCATAAAGTAAGATGTCATCCATTGCAATGATTGTGAAGTCCAGTTACAGTATTACTAGTATACCACAGTAGTTGTTGATGGAAAACCCCTGCCTAAAATATGTGCACATTCGTGAATATAGGTGGCATACTGCTGTACTAGACTATACATGTTGCTAGATATGCACTTATATCCTGTAACACACATATGGCCGAGGACATGTTACAGGCATACCCACACACACATCAGACATACATACAGGACACAGAGGTATGGCAACCCAGATGAGCTTTATGTCTGTACCATACAGTACTGTGTGTCAGTACTTACAAACCCTTATGCCTGAGGTATGTAATCTGTAAGGACTACAGGGAACACACAAAACAGTGTTTCCAAGCAATGTGGACATTACCCATACTGTGCTGTTTAGGCCTACAGCTTCAGGTAGTACTACAGTTCATACAGGATTTGGATTCACCAGCAGTACCAATCAATGTGCATACATGTACTGCTTTAGCCTCCAATGGTACACCCCAGTTAACACCAAGGGACTACGTCAGACCATATGCCATACTGCTTTTTCTGGCTAGCAATAGCATAACACATCTTTTGCTGGGATCAGAGCTAGGACACATAAATACTATGACATAAAAAGTTTCCCACTAAGCTATCCCACATATACACAACTGTGACACATTCACCAACACATTCACCATCACACTCAGTCAACCTCACATAGCAATTATTGCAACAAGTACATGTGGGTGTGTATTGGTTCATAGGTAGGTAATAGGCTATTGGCCCTAGGGCCTATAGAAGCCTAGCCAGATGGTACCCTGGCCTTTGACACCCAAGTAATTTAATTTCATGTGCCCCTGTCAAGCAGAGCCACAGAGATGATTCCTGGGGTATATTTCCTATCTCCCATCCAATCATCAAGACTATTCATGACGAGTGCTACTGAGGAGCTTTGTTTGCTTTTAATAGGTAGTTTGTTCCAGAGTATGGGATGTCTCTGAGATAGGAATCTATCCCTCCAGCATGTTCTGTTTATTGAGGTGACAATAAACAGAACATGCTGGAGGGATAGATTCCTATTCATCTGCTTTTACTGTATTTGTGTTTCTTCCTTTAGGTTTAGGTCCCTAGAGCGTGTAGCTCATAGGAATTGTGATCTGTTTACGTGGATCATGTCCAACAGCTCTGGGTTTGACATAGCTTTGTATGTTAGGCAGAGGTCACCTCTGGGTTGGCGGTATGCAACACAGTCTAGCTGTGGTTTTGTGAGACGGTCTGCATAGGGCATCTGTTTGAGGACAGTAATACTCTTTGTGAGGTATGTCTGTGACCTTTCCAGTTGCTGTAGATGTCTTGTGAGGTACATACCAGAAGGGGCATTGTACTCTATAATGGGTTCTGTGAGTGATGAGTAGAGGGGAACACTGACCTCTTTTTCCCTGGATGACACAGCTTTTGTGATGAGGTGTGCCACGTAGACAGATTACATGACTAGTGTGACACTGTGATTATCAAAGGGGAGACTACTGTCCACCTGTGTCCTATGGTCTCTTATCACACTTTCGTTGTTAAGTCGACTACCACCTATGTGGTAGTTCATGGGTACAGAGTTTTTAGCAAAAGGGATGCCAATGCATTTTCGACATTGAGCTTGAGGCCATGGCTTTGTCACCAGGCATCTGTCGCAGTAAATATGACTCTGTCTCCCTCTCTCCCTCTCCATACATATATATATATATATATATGTGTGTATATATATATATATATATATATGTATATATATATATATATATATATATATATATATATATATATATATATATATATATATACATACATACATACATATGAACATCCATCAGTGTACATATAGAAATACATATAGGCACATATACAGTCCACCTTTCATGGTGGGAATATCAATTATGCGAAGTATGTGAGGTATACAGTTATGTAATGATATTGCACTGTCTTGTGTGAAATGCATTGAAGGTGTTCTCAGCCCATGTGGCTTTAGCAGGCCTCACTGGCTGCAACACTGCAAACATAACAAATCACACTCACAGTATTTAACCGCCACATGTCATATACCAGCACTGATGCTGTCTTGTTTGCCACACACTACTACCTACATACAAACATGCACATAACCTTCACCAACATATATATGACCTCTCTTCACAAACAGTTGCAGTATGTCCCTTGCTCTATGCACATGTACAGATGCTAATATATCTGACACAGATATATCTCTCCATATGTGTGTGCCATACACACACAAGGTCCACACTGTTGTAAGTACCTGGACCTCACGGCTGACCTGTCGGGCCTTGCTGCAACATGAACAGGTGTCACGTGTGAGCACACAGTAATATTAGAGGGTGTATACATAGCTGCAAATGCTAGATTAGCATACTAGCCTGGTACAGCAGTTGCCAATGCTAAGCTACACATTGATATGACTATCATGCGTGTGTTACTCTGTCAAATCCATGTTTATATAGCTGCATGCACTACTCCCCCAAACAGCCATTGTCCACACTACTGTACAGAACACAGATAACATGGATCAAATGTTTGACATTTAATGCTGAGCTACATATATCACATTTATGTCTCACTGCACACAGCTACACACTGATTTGTCCATGGCAGTAGTTATGCAGGGCATCTGTGCATAGATACGTACTGCTGCCACATATTGATGTTTCAAAGTATGTAGAGTAGTCTTCAAATACATCTACTACATGCCAGTTAATACATATCTGTTACATACCTTTCCTTTGTATGTGTTGGTAGTATTCAATTCCATGTGTCTTTGCCTTTTTTTTTTCTGGCTGGTGTGGGTGGGTGTGTGTGTCTCTCTCTCTCTCTCTCTCTGTCTCTGTTTTTCTCTCTCTCTCGGTATCTGCAATGGGATGATTGCATGTGTGGCCAGTAAATACAGCCTGCTTTTATAGGTATTTGCACATGTGCATTTGATGGCCTCTGCACCAATTGGTGGCCACCATTTGGTAATTGCATGCAGCCTGCTGTGTGGTAATTGCAGTACTCACTGTCATAGCAACCCAATGCTATAAATTTCTATGTCAGGTAGGCATAGCCCTTTCAGCTTTCCAAAGTGAGGCCTATGCTTGTTTGCTGTGGACACCGTTGTGTGAGTCAGAAGGTTGGTATAGTTCTTATATCTGAAGCTAGGGGTGTAGGCAGTGATTTAAATGTTGTACTCAGACCTGAATGTTGCCACTTCCAGTACACAGTTGTCAGTGTAGGATTGTACTCATCCCTACAAATGCTAACACAAGATACATGGGAGTATGTAGTTTCTTTTCTACTTATACAATTAACTGCCATACAAAAGTAGTTATTGAGATGTATTCATTTGGCACATGAACTGTTTATGAACTGCTATACTGTGAATATTAATACTCACTTCTGCACAGTTTGTGCTTTTTTATTGTTGACATTAGCACAGGATGCTCAAGAAAACTGGACAATTCCAGTACTGAGTATGCCTGCCTACAACCATGGTAGACTCTGAACAGACAGGTATATTGTACATTTGGGTGGGGATGCAGACATACAAAGAGCATTATGTATTATTGTGTGAATGTTATCTTGCTGGACTTTAATGGTTTCTGCGTACCTGTTAGTTTAGCAAGGCAAGTAGTCTGTCTGCATAGCTCCCAACTGTGGACCTATCCAGATGGTAGCCAGATGTTAGGCTGTTATTCTCTGTCTGTCCAATGAACAGGTCTTTCCAGCACTGGTACAATGGCATTGTTACAGTCGTTTGCTACCAGTACATGGCTACATCCTTTGGTATTTCAGTGTTGTACTCCTACATAAGGGTATGCTTGTGAAACTCCTTCCAAAGCTATTTGCACAGTGTGTAACAGCAGAAAAGCTGATATGCCTGTGTGTTTCTGCTCGGCCAGGCCTCTGAAACACTCAGGTACATATTTGAACAGAGTGAGATAAAGGTAGGTAAAAGTGAGGTACATGTTAAAAATATTAGGGACAGTAAGTGGAGACTTCAGGAGAACCATTGCATATGAATTACTACACCTTTTCTGAAGTACAAGTGGTGTCTAACTCCTACATATTGTCATTATTCATTAGGTGTAATATGCCACCTTTCTGCCTAACGTCAGTACTTTTCAGGGGATTCAGAGGGGCACAGCTAACATATGTTTCAAAATCAGGGACATCCCTGATATGTAGTCACAGTTGGGATGTATGTCCTCTGCCCTAGTCAGATATGCCAGTGTTTGTCCTGCTATGATACTGTGTGGGGGTTGTAAATTGCTGCTGTAACATCATTTACTACTAGAATGGCTGGTTCTCTTATCACAGTCATGTAATGCAATTCCACAACAACTGCTGGTAAAGTTCCACAGAACAGGTTTTGTGTTATGGCATTCCTATTTTTCCTTTACATTCACTCATTCTGATGCATGATACATCTATTTCAGCAACAACCTGCTGCATATCTACTGTGGCTTAGTGGTACTTCATGCGGTCTAGTGTATCCAAGGTCCGCGGTTCGAGACTGACAGTGGTGTTTTATTTTGCTGCTGAGCAGAACAAGGGCCCTCACATACAGGGTGACTAAGGCACTTTTAAGCAGTTGTAAGCGGGTTTGCATGAAGCTTAGCAATGCTTAGCTAAGCGCACACAAGAGCACACCCGCGCAAACCCGCTAACTACTGCTTAAAAGTGCTTACTCACGCTATCCCTCTGGCTCATTTCTTTGAAAGAAAAGAAAATGGGGAGATAGGACAGTGGTGAAAAAGGGGCACAAAGAGGGAAAGACAGTAGAGAAAACAGCTCGGGATGTGCAGGACGGGTGTAGGGAAGGACCATAGCTGCCCATTTCTTTTACAGCAATGGCTGTGCATATGCAATCATTTTGGAGGGAAATATGAAACCTTCCACCCCTGGGAGAGGGGTGAGGACAACAAAGTATGTTGTACTGCCAATTGAATTATATTTTATATGTCCAGCAGACATGTGTGTAAAATGGGCAGCTATGTATGGGGCGTAATTTTTTTTGGAGCAGATTGCCCTTTTTTTTCTTTTTCCAGGTGAGAGTGGAATGTGGGTTAGGGGATGTAGGTATATTTGGGGAGGTAGGTTGGGGAGGTAAACAGACAGGATGAACAAGACGTGTACAGGGGAGGAATATGACACATGTGGTGGGTGAACACCATTGACGGGGAAGGATGTTTGGAAATCGCAAGCCCATGAGCCCACAGATGGCAACAGTGGAACTGAGATCCTCACCCATGGGCAGTCACCACTGCACCTTCACAGCCCAGAGGGTGGCTATGCTGGGGGCTGCGTAGGAGGGGCAGGCTCACCCGTGAGTCGCGCCACTCGTGCCTCAAGCTGGCATAGAGGATCAGCAACAGAACACTCGATCTCCCTACGCACCACAGCCAGGACCGTTTGCACGGGGGGGATGAGCCCCATCCCCTGCAGCACTTCCACCCGAAGGTGGTGCAGGGCCAATGCAGGAGGAGGTCCCAGGCTGGGCACCGGACCTGCTGGTGCCAGGTGCCATCGCCAGCTGAGGTGGGACTGGTGGGTCTGCTGGGACCGGCCTTCCCATACGTTCTATGTTTAGGAGGATTTAATGAAAATATGTGTTAGTAACAGTCAACACCGATTAGTTATAACAGCATGCAGAAGTATTCCCATTAACCCAACAAACCAGAGTTGCAACAGTTGAACAGCAAGCATGACACATGCATATATGGATATATATGGAACAACAACATGCAGGTTTAATTGATGGCAACAGGCCACCAATATTGTGGTATTTGAACAGGGCACATGCATCAAAATAAATGCAGATATTTATAAATCAATAGGACATATGTCCCAACAAATGTTTTGAGATTAGACATACCCATTGAGGTGTGGAATTGCATTTTTTATGCACATACAGTAGGGTGGAAAATGATAGTTCCATTAACAACTTATATATCCTTCTAGTTTACACTACATTCCTATTAACTGCAGTTATATGTCCCCTACATGTATTATTACACTACCCAATTGTCTTTAATTCGTGAAATGGGTTTTGCTAGATTTTTATATACATGGGCTGTATCTGACATACAAACTGTCCGGGATGCAGATGTTACTGCTACATATTTTGTGAATTGCTCAGACACACTACTGCTGAGATGGTACACTGACAGCTCTACTTTCCTATACTTATCTAGATATGTGTTGGTGAAATTATCAGTTATATGTTAACAGCTCCCTACATTTCTGCCAGCACAATGACATTTCTGGGGAAAACAATACCAAGCTACTCATGTGCCAGATTAACCTGTACATGCTGGGCATGAACCAACAGTTGAGGACTGTGAATATGCTTAAAAGCTACTGGCACTCCCTTCATCCACTTTATATGGGCCTACCCAACTGTGTGTTAACTTCGCTTAATACAACAGTACTATTTCTATAATGCAAGAGTACAACACATCAAAGAAAATGACACAGACACACTCCAGGAATCTTTATCAAAGACTTAAAACACTTTTCTAGAGGCTCTCTCATTTATTTTATATAACAGTACAAGTACATGCAGAATAATTATTAGGGAATTATTATACCTTTCTTTATTGTGTTAAAACACTTTTTTCAGGCTCTCTCATTTATTTTACATAACAGTACAAGCAGAATAATTACTAACCTGCCTGGTGGCACAGCCTTAGCAGCCTATCTGCATAGGTTGCTGATTCGCAGCACGGACACCTGCAGCTGTGAAGTAAATGAAGTGATATTGAGACATACCTATCCATAGTATACAGTAGAATAGCAATTCTTACATACTTAATTCCATGGCTACTTAGTCAGTAGTGGGGCATTTTCCATCTCACAGGCCTCCTGGATCCACTGGTCCAGTTGATCCACCTTGTGTCTCTTCAGGTCTGCATGGTGGTGTCTGACCTGCTCACCAGTCTGAGGGACACCTGTGGCACTGGTGAGTTCATGAGCTAGATGGTCCCAGGCTTCCGCTTTGTATTGGGTGCCCTGGTACTGGCCCCACAGGAGTCTGTCCTCATGATTATGGACAAAGAGCCAAACCATTACTTTTGACTCCTCAATGCCCCAACATTGCGCTCGAAAACGAGAACCCTCTCCAGCACCAGCCATTGCTGCCTGCAAATGGGAGCTACAACCAGTTATGGCAAGTATTCCTGCCTATGGAGCTTAAATATGCATCATTTCCCGCACTTATTTGTGATTGGCCAGTTTTGAAAAAACTCAGCTGAAGGCACACCTGCTTAGCAATGGGTAAACTTCCATTGATATGTATGTGTGTGTTGAAAGTGTATGCTTATGAAAAGCTGTCATGGCTTAGTGGTTCAGTACTGTGATTATGGTGCACAGTATCCCGGGTTCAAGGTCTGTCGTTGCTTTTTATTTTACTACTGACCAGACCGGGTTAGGAGGTGTGGTTGTGTTTTACCGACTTTGCCCGACATTGCTCTATGTTGCTCTACATTGCCCGACATTGCTTTACATTGCTCTACATTGCCTGATGTTGCTCTACGTTGCCCGCCATTGCGCTGGTTAGCGTGGTGCGCAGCTACGCGCAAACATCTTCTGTTTGCACTCGTTTGCGCAATGCACAGCTCCGCGCAAAGCTATTGTGCTAGTTAAAGCAGTGCTTAGCTATGAGCAATTATATTTAAATATGCTTAATACTGGTAAACTTTGCTTAGCAGTGCTTCACATTGCTTAAGATACGTTACTTATGCATCCATCAGTAGGCATAACCATTTCACTTTCTTATATATATATATATATATATATATATATATATATATATATATATATATGTATATATATATATATATGTATATATATATATATATATATATATATATATATATATATATAATGTATTCACTACTACATAGGCCATTTCAATGCTTTTTACTGAAATTTAAATGATAAATGTCAGGGATTATTTTTATATACAGATTTCCAACAGAAAACAGAAAGGGGAGTGGTGGGACTCGAACCGGGAATGCCTCCTCTTTGTGCGAAGGCTCTACCACTACGCTATCGCTATTTTGCTTAATTTGCATATAAGTTTCTTATTATCCTCTTCGATGTCTAAACTGCTAACTGTAGCTAAGCAATGGGCAAACCCGCGCAAATATAGGCAGCTATATCGGGAATAATAAAAAAAAAATTAAAGTTTTACATTTTATAATTGTACAGGGGTTTAGAATGTGGGGGAGTGTAGCATTGGGTATGTACACATTTGAGCGGACTCGCTCATGTAGGTTGACATTTCCCAATTGAGAGACTTGCAGGGGCATGGATTTCTGGACTGCTCAGTAGTCCGTCACGCCCCCTGCACTCGTGCACGCTCCGTGTTAGCCTTAGAGTTGAGGCAGCGTGCCCTATATGCATGGTGTGCTGCCATCTTACTCTTAGACTGGCATTTCCTTGTAAGACTACTTTAGTCTTACACGGAGGATTCGTGAATCCTGGGGAAAGACTTCTACCAACACAATGTAAACCTTAAATAGCAAAATATAATGCAAGACTGTAAAAGATGGAACAACCTAAAACTACCATTCTTGGTCAAAATATCATTAATCAAAATTAACATTTTACGTAGACTAATGTATATATTTATGACATCACAGACAACATTACATAATAAATTCTTCAAACAAATTCATACCTTCCTAGCAAAATTTATATGGGAACCCAAAAATACCAGAATCTCTTATATAAAATTAACACTCCCCAAAAGCAAAGGAGGACTTAATTTACCAGATTTTAAAATGTACTACTCGATCATTAACACTAACAGAATATTAAGAATAGCTGAACATAACCCGTCAATGGAAAATTGGTTTCCTCTTTGGGTGACAATCTATTATAGGTATATTAAAGCTCTAGGTTTCAATCCCAAAGCATTTCCATTCCTGAAGCAGAAAGAAATACAAAATTATAACATTATAGAGCCCTTAAAACATTCTATCATCTTAGCGCAAAAACTCTTTCAATTCTTGAACCTTAGACAAGCCATGACAATATTGCAACTCCTTCATAAAAACCCAAATTTAAAAATAAACAAAAAGATGCTGGACTTAGTCTCTTTTCCTAGACTGAAAGATAAAACAATCCAAGATATTTATCCCTACCTTACCTGTTCAATACAAGAAATGAGGACCAACTTAAACCTCCCTAAATCACACATAATAATCCTAAGACAAATTAAAGAACTGTGTTCCAGTTATCTCCAAAATGTTACTATGACCAATAGTGACATAGAAACTTGTAGCAGGTTTTGGAAAACTATTATCACAACAAAGAAAACTATTACTAATTCATATAAAATGATAAATGAAATCAAATACCAGAAAGACCTCCTCTTCTCTAACTACTGGAGAAAAATTAAACCATCCATAGATGATCAACAAATAAGCCAGGCAATCAATCTAACACTGAAGATTATACCCCTCAAAAAGTTAGCATACACTCAGTTCATGATCAATAATAATGCTTATTTTACACCTGCAATCCTACACAAATTTAACATCAAAATCACCTTTCTGCCCACACTGTAAGGACCAAATAGTTGACTTAATCCATGTATTTTGGAGCTGTAAATGTGTCTATAAACTCTGGAACTCTCTCAAGGTACAATTACAAAAAACGGGTTATAAAACATCATTAACTTGGGAATTCACTCTATTACATATTCTCCCACCCAACATACCAAGAAAACAAGCAAATACACTTTTAACAATTTTCCTACTAATGAAACTGTATATAGCTTTTAAATGGCTAGATATGATAAATATCTCTTGGAAGGGTATTAAACAAGTAGCTATACAACAAATTTTAGCTCATAAAATATTAATAGATAAAAGAAACAAAAACATGAAATCCAGAGAAATTTGGGAACAAACCTTTAATATCATATTAGTATAATTCATCACACAGCAACTTAGAAATACACTATAATGGAACCAAATAACACATACAAGTTCTGATATTAAATAATAACTTGGATATTACGAACGTATATACTGTCTATATAACTGTGGAACTAACAGTAAAAGCATCTATGTACATAGTGTAAGTAGATATGTTGTACGACCTATATCCTGTGGTATTTGACATCAATGTATAACATATTTATACGGTCATGTTGTAAGATGGTTTTTATTTGTGATATTTATTAATGTAAAAATAAAAATAAAAATTATTGAAAAAAAAAAAGAAGTCAAAGAATGGGTGACTTGTATAATGAAACTAAATACAAAGAGATGCAATGGATTCTTAGACTGGGAGCTGACAAAGGCCCAGGATTAAATGATGTCCCTTTAAAACCAGCTCTAGCAAAAAGGAGGATAAACTATTGAATTTCATTGGCTGTGCTGTACTATATTAGATACTATGTTTTTACTAGTGTTTTACAATCTGATGAAGGGTTTTAACCGAAAGCGCTTATGATACTGCTTTTATTGTTTTAATAAAGTGAAGTTGCTTCATATACAGTGTGGTAGTACTTGCCTTAATTTTGGATTTTTTTGGCAGTACTTTCAGTGGAGGAATCCTTTACTCTTTGCTTTTTACTTTCAACTCACATTTTAGCTAGTTGTTTCACCAAAGGTATGTTTTAATAGCTATAATCAGGTTTTCTTGCAGTCAGTTATATATGCAGGTATGTATGCATGCATCAGTTTTTCAATAACGTTTAGCAAATCAGTACTTTGACTTTCCCCATAGTGCGGTAACATTGATTTTTATCATAATTCATTGAGGGATGCAAGGTGCTGCTCATTTGTTTAAATTGTTTAGAGAAACTTTAGGATTTTATCACATACAAATTAAATGACATTTCTTTTATTATCAGGGAATTGATATTCAGTTATATCTGTTTCTGAGAAACACACATCCATTGAAAATAGCTGGAGCAGAGTGATGTGTAAAAGCCATCGCATAAGACTGCTCTGTGAGCATTTTTGATTTCTTGGTATATTGTTTGTATAATTATGTTGATTTCTTGTCTTTTGCTGTTGTTTTCTTCCAGTGTTATTTTACTTTATAATTTTCTCTTACAATTTAAAAAGAGAAAAGAAAACAAAAATCTTGCTTAGAATCAGTTAGTAAACATTAATAATGTATTCTTTGACTCTAAAAGGATTAACTGTTTCCAGACTTTGGGAGGACAAGAGAAGTAGCATTTCTAATTTAAGGTTATTAGAACTGAACAAGGATTAGTCTTTGAGGGCTGCCAGATAAGAACCACATTGTCAGTCTCATTTCTTTTTTTCATTTACTTGTACTAATGAACACTAAATGAGCATGCTGAGAAGGCCCTGTCCTTAGACTGATAAAATGGTTTACTGTCCCTTTCAAGCTTTCCCATACACCAGTGTACACTGCAATGCATACAGACTAACTTTTAGAAGCTCTGTCCTAATTCCCAATACTCTTCTACAAAAACATAAGAAAAGGTCTAGCTTAGTAAAAAGGGGGCTACAAGAAGAAATATAACATGTATTTTATTTTATTTACACTTTGTTGACCATGTTAGTCCCACAAGATCAATGGCCTCTTGACCAGGTTAGCCCCACAAAACCAAGGGCCTCTTTTCAGGGAAGACCCAAGGTAGTATTCAGATTGACTAGAAAAATTTTGGGCAGGGCACCAGACTACTCTGATACATGTCTCGGGATCTTTTATAAAAAACTGAGCTTCCGCTAACTCGAGCAGTGGAGACTCAATTTAATGTCTCATCCAAAGAACAAAACAGTCAGGAGTGCAGCCCCTCCCCTTATGTTGTACTGCAGTGACAGCATTGGAATAGTCATCCAACTACCTGATGAAAGAACAGAACCTACAACCTACAAAGAAGTTAAGAATGAAAGAATAGTACATAAAAGCACAGCCTGAACAAGAGGAGTCCTTGGAGATTTGTGAGGTGTTCATGATGTTTAATGGTTGTTTGGTTCAGGAAGTTTTGGGACATCAAAGGTTGTGTGGTCTGCAGGCAAATATGGCAGCTTTGAAATAGAGTTTGGTGCAGCAGATGTTGGACTGGCTAGTTAGACTTGACAGAGAAGAATGAGACTGCCGAGGAGGAGGAAGAGGCGACAGGAGGCCTGGAGACTGGAAAGGTGCGACATTTAGAGGTAATAAAGCAGAGGATAAGAGGGAAGAGCAGAGTTTGTCAGATTACACACAAGTGGTGTAATGCAGAGTAAAGTAAAAGAAAGTGTGAGACTCGGCCATGAAAGTAAAACTAAGGAGAAGGAGGTCAGTGGAGAAGAACAGATTCAAGGAGCAATGAGAAGTGATAAGTGGGAGAAACAAAAATTGGTCAGGCAGGAACCAACATCACAAGGGGAGAAGGAGGGAAGTGTCGAGGCACAGAGTGCAAAAATGACAGACTATCAGAAAGATCTAGTAAAAACACAGGAAGGATGGGAAATCACTTACACATACTACGGGGAGGGAGGAAGACAATAACCAGCACAAGTACTAAGAAAGACAGAATGGTGAAAGTGGAGAAGGAAATGTTACTGTGGGAAGGACATTGTCATGAGGCAAGTTTTGCAGACTGGTGATTCAGTCACAAAGAAAAACAGGAATCAAAAAAAGTGAGAAAGGAGTGACCAGGTCTTAGAGAAACTGATTTCAGTTCTAAGTTTATTTGCCCCAGTGTTGTTTTCAGTCATTATTAAAAACTGCTATCCAATCTCCATAACCTTCATATCACTCTTTACAGAGATTACATGGTTATATGTCAATCCAGTCCTGCACATACACCTATTAAACCCCAGCTTCATACTGACCTCCACTCCCATAATTATTGGTTAAATGACCCCAACCTGCCTTTAAACCTCACCAAAATAAAAAAGTATGTTGTTTGGAATGTCAGAGAAGCTAAAAATTCCTAAAAATCTCAACATTGCAGACCTCAATGTTGCACCAATAAAAGCAAACACTCCCTTTAAATACCTTGGTTTATGCTTGGACTAATCACTCAAGTTCCATAATCACTGACTATACCAGGAAAAAGATCAATTCCCTTTTATTGTGATCCTGTTAAATAACTTCCTTTCTCTCCTGTCCAGCTAGAGCCTTCTGTGACTACTCCATGTTTGTGAATTTGTTCTGTTTTATCTTTTTGTGAATTTCTTAACCAGGCTATGCCTTCAAATGATCTATTGTGTATTACCCTGGTAAACAGGGAATCTTATCTAAACCTAGTAATACACATCTTCAAATGCTCAACATTCAACATCTACTAATGCATAAGTATCTTTTATACTGTAATAGCTGCCTCTACTTTCATATGAATGGATATATTTAATAAATGTATGTGTAATTATTCATGTGCATTATTTAATATCTGTTCATCTATGTTATTGAATGAGTCTACTTCTAAATTTTGAACTTTCAAAACATCAACTTTCTTATGGTAGTGAATATAAGACTAAAGTTTTGAAACTTCGAACTGTTTAAATGGAGATCGCCGTACAGAGTGGAACAGTATATTTACCGTTTTCCTCTCTGTAGTACAGTCTTGGAGTTGGCATATTTAATTAGCAGGGGGTGCGGGGGCAAAACATAAAAAAAAAAGATTTTTTGTTTTTATTAATTTTATTTAAATTTCAAAGTTTTAAAATAGGTTCATAGGTTCATACTAGGCTATCTGCCCTAGGGCATTTATAAGCCTAGCCAGAATGTGTTTGGCTTTCGCCACCCATTTTAAATTTATTTTGCTATGCCCTTTTTCGAGGTTAGTATACTGTGCCTCTTTCTAACAGTGACACAGAAGTGAACTTACGATCTCCCATCCACTCATCAAGATTCCTCTTGAAGAGAGTCAATGAGGGACTCTGCCTAACCTGGACTGGGATTTTATTCCAGAGTGAAGGGAGCCTCTGGGTTATGAATCTGTCCCTCCAGCATGTCCTATTTATTTCAGTGCTGAGGTTCAAGTCTCGAGCCAGAGCTCGATGGGATTTGGATTTTCTGAGGTGCAGTATGTCCATTAATTCTGGGTTGGACATGGCTTTATACGTCAGGCACAGATCGCCTCTGAGCAGGCGGTATGCCACTGAGTAGAGCTGGAGTTTCTTTAACCGGGCAGCATATGGCATCTGTTTGAGCCCTTTGATCTTCTTGGTGAGGTACTTTTGGGGTCTTTCCAGTTGCTGCAGGTGTCTGGTAAGGTACATCCCAAAAGGGGAATTGTACTCAATTATGGGCCTGATGAGGGATGAGTAAAGAGGCACGATGACCTCCCCTGATCTAGATGTGAATCCCTTCATGATTAGGTGGGCTATATAAAATGTTTTTCTAACCACTTTGGCCACGTGGTTGTCAAATAAGAGATTGCTATCAACTTGGGTCCCCAGGTCCCTAATGACTTCTTCTGTACTTAATGGATTACCACCTATGTGGTAATTTGTCGGCACTTTGTTTTTGCCAAAGGGGATGACTATACACTTTTTGGCATTTAGTTTGAGGCCATGGCTCTGGCACCAGTTGTCTGTTTCTATGAGGCCCTTTTGGAGGATGCTTGTGTCGGCTGGAGAGTCGATTATGGCGCCCAGTTTGCAGTCATCTGCAAACTTGGTCAGCCACAGTCCTTCCATGTTGGCCTGTACCTCCGAGAAATATATACCGAACAAGAGCGGTCCCAGGACTGAGCCTTGTGGGACACCACTTGTAACTGGTTTGGAGTCTGACATGGCTCCAGCAATTCTAACCATGTGGGTTCTGTCCTTGAGCCAGTTTGTAATCCATCTAGTGACAAAAACTTTAGTCTTATGGTCTCGACCATAAGAAAGTTGATGTTTTGAATGTTCAAAACTTAGAAGTAGACCCTACAGAATGTATGTTTAAAAATGTTTGTAATATGTTGGAGCTTTTCTCTCACGGCCTGTGCTGCAAAGGGCTTTTGACTAAACCCACTTAGATAAACCCAGTAAACAAGAGCAAAAAATAAATAAGTAAATAAATAAATAAATAAATGTGCAGAAGAAGGTGAATGGAGAATGTGCATTTTAGTGCATGTAGGCACCAATAATCTGTTAGAAGATACAATTGAAAAGGAATTAAACAGGTCCAGGGAGTCAAAAGACAGATGTTGGGAGAGGAAGTTGGAGGTAATAATCTCAGATGGGTTACTTGCACCAGTATCCAGTACGCAGTGGACAGAGAGGATTAAGGAGTTTAATGACAGGCTGCAGTAGTGGACAAGAGGAAAAGGTTTTAGGACTGGTATGAGAATGGTGGGGACCTCTCAGAGACCCAATGGGCAGGATTCATCTTACAAGGAACAACTGTGGTTGGAAGGTTACATTAAATGATTTTACCAGATGGTGCATCATTGACACTTGGGTAAAACATCAAGCAAATGATTTAGAAAGGGTGCATCTGAAAAAACTAGCACCTATGTCTTGAGTACTTATAATTCTCAATGGGTTGTTTGTGTTAGTAAGTCTTCAGGAAGTCCGGCCTTTCATATGGGGATGGCCATTAGATGTTTGCATAAAAGAATCACAGCATATTTATATGCTATTAAAACAAACAATTTAAAGAATGATCTATTTTAAAAAGAGTTTGGAAACCATGGAAACAGAATGGCAGTTAAGGCTAAGGGCTGACAGGTAATCAGGTTTAAATGAAGCTATAAACAGCTGTGATGATATGAGGTAGTGCCATCTATGCCAGGGAGAGTAGGGCAGTGCATGTGTAACATATGCCGATACAGTTAGCTGCAGTTTTGTAAAGAATTTTATGTCATTTGACTATCATACTGATTTGTAGAGATGCTCATGTTAAACATGTATTTGTAAAAGCTGCTTGTGTTAAAAATGCATCAACAGTGGATCCTGCTGGACAGAAAATAGATGTACATGTATGTCAGACAGTATTATTATAACTGATTAAAATATATATATTTTAATAGAGAATTCTGGAAGGAAAGAGGTTATTCTTAGTCCAGCTAACTTGAAAAAATAGGTAGAAAAATAAATGGGTTGGTTTAGACCATAAAGATTTTATCTTAAAGGTCTGATTGCAGCCAGAGACAAACATGTCTGGGAAAACCAAGACTAGGAATCTTATTGTATTGTCCTTAAGGGTGAACTAATTGCTACTCTGGAAGGGTGGAAGTTTTTGAAATTGTTTTATAGCTTTCATATGCTGCAACAGATCTTAGCAAAGTTCTGGGTATGGATTGTACCAGAGTCAAGTGACCAGATGTGATGTCATTCTATAACCAGCACTGAAATGATTTTATTAGATATTAGTGCGAGATATGATGGAACACTGTCAGCAGCACTTTGATTTTTGGAACCTGACAGGAAAGATCTCTCACAGATACCAGATGCCCTGCTGTAGTTCATAGGTTCATAGCTAGGTACTAGGCTATTGGCCCTCGGGCCTATACAACCCTAGCCAAAAAGATACTCTGGCTTTCGCCACCCAAGAAAATTATTTTCCTGTGCCCCTGTCGGGCAGAGCCACAAAGGTGATCCCCGGGGTGAATTTCCTATTTCCCATCCAATCATCAAGATTTTTCTTGAAGAGTGCTAATGAGGAGCTTTGTTTGATATAGATAGGTAGTTTGTTCCAGAGTATGGGAAGTCTCTGGGACAGGAATCTATCCCTCCAGCATGTTCTTTTTATTGTAGTGACGAGGTTTAGGTCCCTAAAGCATGTAGCTCAAAGGGATTGGGATTTCTTTAAGTGGAGCATGTCCAACAGCTCTGGGTTTGACATAGCATTGTATGTTAGGCAGAGATCCCCTCTGAGTAGCGGTATGCAACGGAGTAAAGCTGGAATTTTTTGAGACTGTCTGCGTATGGCATCTGTTTGAGGCCAGTAATCTTCTTTGTGAGGTATTTCTGCAGCCTTTCCAGTTGTAGTAGATGTCATGTGAGGTACATACCAAAAGGGGCATTGTACTCTATAATGGGTCTAATGAGTGATGAGTAGAGTGAAACAATGGCCTCTTTTTTTCCTGGATGAGAAACCTTTTGTGATGAGGTGTGCCACGTAGAGGAATTTCCTGACTACTGTGGCGATGTGATTATCAAAGGAGAGACTACTGTCCACCTGTGTCCCAAGGTCTCTTATCACACTTTCGGTGTTAAGTAGACTACCACCTATGTGGTAGCTCATGTGTACAGAGTTTTTACCAAAGGTTATGACAATGCACGTTTGGCATTGAGCTTGAGGACATGGCTTTGACACCAGGCATCTGTCTCAGTGAGGCCCTTTTGTAGGATGTCCACATCATTAGGAGTTTAAATTATGACTCCTAGTTTGCAGTCATCTGTGAACTTCATTAGCCAAAGACCTGCTGTGTTAGTCTGTACTTCAGAAAAGTGGATACCAAACAGGAGAGGACCCAGGGCTGAACCCTGTGGTACTCCACTTTTCACTGGTCTGAAGTCAGATTTGGAGTCTGCTACTTTGACAGTATGGGTTCTGTCAGTGAGCCAGTTGGCAGCCCATCTTGTGACATAGGGATTTATACCTAGTTTAGTGAGTTTATCTATAATTCCAGAGTGCGGGATGGTGTCAAAAGCCTTGGTGAGTTCTAGGTAGGCTGTGTGAACCACCTTACCCTCAGATACGGCTTTGGTGACTGCTTCAAAGAAGTCAATCAGGTTTAGGAGACATGATCTGCCTTTTACAAACCTGAACTGGGTTGGGTCTAGAGTTTTGAGATTACCAATGTCTTTGTTTATAAGTTCCATGATGATATGTTCTATGGCCGACTAGCTCATTAGGTTAATGGGGCGGTAATTCCTGGGGTCCGTGGTGGCTCCCCCTTTATGAAGTGGGTTAACTGTTGCTGTGCACCATTAAGTGGGCAGAAAGCCTGAGGCGAGGCTATGATTGAACATGGTGCTTAGGTGGAGTGCCAGTTCATTCTGTAGTTCATGTAGAATGCAGCCTATGATGTTGTCAGGTCCCATGGATGCTGTGTTCTTTGCTTTGGAGAATGTGGTTTTTACCTGTGTAGCCGTGATTACAGGAACTTTGCATTCTTCTGGTATAGAGATGGGCCCTTTAGGGGGTGAGGGGGGTAAAGTTAGCACTGAACCTATCTGTCAGGATGTTGGCAATATCAGTTGGTTCTGAATATTTAGTGCCATTGTGCTGTAACTCAGAGCAGATCTGAGTGTTGCCATTGAGATTCTTGACATAGCTATAGAATGCTTTGTAGTTGTCTTTAGAATCCGTGGTGATTTTGTTTTCATAACTAGCTTTGGAGGATTGTATGAGGGATCTCAGCTTCTTACTGAGGCTGAACAGGGAGTTCTTCCAGTCATGGGATTTTACTCTTTTTTGCAACAGTTTCATTCTTCTGTTGTGGAGTTTGTTTATGGCAGGGGACCACCAGATTGGCTTCCTTTTTTTGGAGGATAGCATCTTGGTTCTGTTAGGGATAGCACGATCCATGCACTCATGAAAGTGCTTATAAAATGCATTTGTGTGGGATTCAGCTGTCATACCTCTATTGTCCAGCTGCATGGGTGTTGTGAGGTTTGCCATTTCTGTCTTAAGAAGCGTAAAGTTGGCTTTGGAGAAATTTTTTACTGTGGATCCCTAATGGGGGGTGGGGGCAGGATGTGAATGTCTAGGCTGATTAGCTTGTGGTCGGATCTGACCAACGAGGTATTGACCTCTGGTGTGGAACACTGGTCATCCATGTTGGTAATGACCAGGTCTAGGATATTGCTGCCCCTGGTGGGGGTGTTGATACGTTGATCCAAGTTGTTGGAATTTATGAATTCCAGAAAATGTTGAGCAAAAGATTTGGTATATGAGTAGTTTTCTCAGTTAATGGTGGGGTAGTTGAAATCGCCCATTATTAGGGTGTTGGGTTGTACCCTAATATTTTCCAGTGTATCAAGAAATGAGGAGTGGGAATCCTGGGGCATGGTGGGGGATCTGTAGCAAGTTACAGTTTGGATTGCGGTCTTCCCAGAGTTAGTTGCACTTGGATAACCTCGGAGCAACTAGCCTGGAGATGTGGCTATCCTTAATGAATATGGACATGCCTCCACCTTTAGTGTTTCGGTCCAGGTTAGGTGGCAGAAAGGTGTGGTATGAATTATAGCCTGGTAATATAGGGGTGCTCCCTGGAACCTTGAACCAAGTCTCTGTCACTGCACATAGGTTCATAGGTTCATAGGTTCATACTAGGCTATCTGCCCGAGGGCATTTACAAGCCTAGCCCATAGTTTTGTGGCTTATGCCACCCCTTTAGTATGGGGAACTATACCCATTATTTTGCTGTGCCTCTGTCGAGCAGTGACACTGAGGTAATCCCTGGGGTATATCTGCGATCTCCCATCCATTGGTCACAGATGTCAATGTTCTCTATTTTAAGGAGTGCCTCGAGTGAATGCATTTTGAGGTTTAGACTTCTTGCATTGAGTAGCATTACCTTCATATTTTGCTTGCTTGAACCTGTTATGGTGGTGAATTTGTCATTTGAATCTTGCCTAAAAAAGGCACTATAGGGGTGGCAAGAGCCTTAGCCAGTATCCGGAATCCCAAGGGTGACAGGTGCAGGCTATCTCTGGCAAAGCATCATGATCTGTCGATCATGTCATCCCAGGCAGACAGATACTGGATCCCCTTAGAATGACACCAGAAGCTTAGCTAATTGTTGAAGTCAACCATTTTGTCCTTGTACTGTGGTATCATTATGGGTGATGGCAAGATGCTACTCTGGACTAAGGTCATACCTGCCTGGGCTACAAGATCTGAGAGCCCCTCCATGTCTCTTGTCATGTAGTCCAGGGAGGTACATCTCAGGTCATTCACACCAACATGGACAATGACAGAGTCATATTTGTACTTGTTGTGGAGTGACCTGAGTGCATGCATTATGTGGTGGATCCTGGCACCCGATTGGCAGCTGACAGTAACCTTCTCCTTGTTTAGCCTGGTGAGTGGAACATCAGTGTGTCTGACTATAGAGTCACCTATGACTAGAGTGTTGGGTACGTTGTTATGCCTTATGGGCTGTGGTTGAGTGGCACACTGAGTTTGTGGGCTATGTGTCATTTGGGTTGTGTTGGGGGGGGTGGAGGTTGCATGCGTTTCTGCTTTGGATGTCTCTGTTGCTTGAGCAGATTTTTATTGAGAACCTCCATGAATGTAGGTGTGTGTTTTGTGTTGCTATGTGTGTGTTTTGGTGATGTAGGTTTTGAGGGACTATGTGATGAGTGTAGTGTGGTGCAAGTGTTTACCTTCTCCTTTTGATTGTGTAGTCCATTTTTGGGTGAAGAGAGCTTTGCTTCCAGTTTGGCTATGTAAGTGCATCTCTCACAGTTTGTAATGTTGGGTGGTAGGAGGAGAGGGTTGTCTATGTACATGAAGCAATTGCTGCATTGCCCCAAGATGCCCAGATTCATCAGGTAGCCAGGAGAAAACACCGGGAGCTGACCCTTAGACATGCCTGGATAGGTACTTATTTATTAAGTAACAGTTGGTAGAAAATATACTGCCGACAAGCCTGATAAATGCTCCATTTCCAAACTCCAACAATGTTAAAAGCAAATTACAAAAATAATGGAAGTGGAGTGAAGCAGGATAAATATTAATAAAAAAACGTGGTTTATTCTCAAATATCCAAAGTGTATCAAAATGTAGATAAGCGCTTTCGCTTAAAAAGCTTCATCAAATCTATAATACATCAGCCTCCTATTTCAAACTAAATATATACTAATCAGAAATCTTCAGACCAATCGGATTCATATACTAATTAAAAAATCTTAAAGGGCTATTATATATATATATATACTAAGCAAAATAACTATCCTAAAAACTTATCTAAAATATAAACTAACAGCATTAAACTGCATCTCATACTATACAATTAGAGATACAAATATTATACAATAAAATACTGTAATATTAGGCACAATAAACAATAAATAAAACATGAAATAAGAATAAAAATAGAATGCTGAATGTATATCACTACAAATATACTGTATACAGATTACAGGTCCTATTTAAATGGTAAGATTTATATATAGATCAATGACCAAAGCAATTATTTATTAAGTACTAAAAACTGTTTTCTTCCAGACAAGTGAGGAAAGTTGAGTGCTGTAGCAATTTGTAGCTTATTTAGTGCTTATAACAAGTTCTGAGCTCAAAGAAACAGATTTGAGTGCTAAAACTTAAAAACTGACTAGTTCTAAGGGAAAATTTGAAGAGCAGACTTTATGGTGCCAGGAATAATTTAACCATAGCTAAGTGGCAATGCATAAAGTGTTTTTTTTAATATAACAGTCGCAAATGAGCAAACTGATTTAAACAAATTAACTGATGAAAAGCTAAAAACTGAGCCCCGTTCCAGCAGTCTTCGATCGGACAAGTTCTAACTGCATACTCCTGCCACTAGGGTGCAGGGGAACCTTCTCCAAAAAAAGATGGTCTGTATTAATGCTCAAGTTATACAAACAAAGCTAGATTCAGCACGTCTGAATTTAGTCTATGTTACAGCAAACAAAGCAAACCACTTTCAGAAAGAAACAGTTCAAATAAGCAGGCACAATAAGGCAACTCATCACTCATCATTCTGCCTTACTGTAGTAAGTAACTTAACTAGGAAATAGTAATTCTTTAGCCAGTCAGGAAAATATAGTGAGATTAGTTAAGTACTGTTTTTCAGCATCTGTGTGAATCTATACAACTGTGTTATTTTTTTCTGTCTCCTGTGATTGAAACTCTGGTGTTTAACTAGATTTTCAGTATTCTCATGTTTTCTGTTTTATTATTTATTAAATATTTCTATACCAATCATTGTGGCTGGTCTTTTAGAGAATACTTTTAACATATTAAGAGAACTTATGCTTATTTTAGTGACACTGTGGCAGCTCCTGAAAGCCTTGTTGCAATAGTCAAACTCCATTTGTATTAGTATTAATTTTACACAGTATAATTGGGTACCCTTGTAAGAGTCTTAGAGCAGCCGACTAGTGACATCGTAATTACCTTATAGTCTTGGCAGAGGGGGCATAGCTATTAAATCTGTGCCAGCCTTTCCCAGGTGTGTGTGTGTGTGTGTGTGTGTGTGTGTGTGTGTGTGTGTGTGTGTGTGTGTGTGTGTGTGTGTGTGTGTGTGTGAAAATTAAATTAAATATCCAAGTGTGTGTGTCAGCTACTTGAAACAGTGACACAGAGTTACAAAGTGGTGAGTTTGGAGTCTTGTTTGGGGCCTGGAAAGAGAGAGAGAGAGAGAGAGAGTCCAGCCCCAGTCTGGAGTGTGCTCCCTTTGTGCTCTTATGGGGAATTGTGCTTGGTGCAGAGAGCTTCATCTGAAAATCCTATGTATATCCACTTTTGTTCCTAGTGGCCATCTCTCACC
>NC_056743.1:82160609-82225609 GCF_019279795.1 Protopterus annectens
TACGGCTTGCCCAGAATGACACTGACATCAGCACATGGAGGTGGAGACTTACTGCTAGAAAAAAATCCCATACTGTGGTTGCAACATGGTGGCTCCTTGCCTTGCCTTTTCCACTCCTCCATGCCAGCAGTACCACAAAACATGCATGTCAATGGAGGGGTTTCCCTGTGCAGGACCTCTACTGAAGGGACTGCACCCTAGTGTGGGTCATAGGTTGCTGAGGCATGGGAACTATGGAAGATGAAGTAATAAAGGAGTTTGAAGTTAGCAGTCGATGGGATGAAAAAAATTACATTTTGTCAATATACTGGAAAGAGTAAAGCTTTTATCACTAGGAATATGCATAGAATTTTTTACTTTTAATCTTCCATTTACTTGTTCATATGAATCTTTGTTCTGCTGAGTAATGTGTGCCTGTGGGGCAGTTTTATATGGGTGAAACTACCTGTCACTTTAGACAGAAAACTATATTACATCTTACTTATTTATGCTGTGGTTGTATGAAGTACCTTTGTTAAATACAGTATTAGGGTCTATGTTAAATGTTCAAACATCCAAAATATCGAACATTACATGGTTGAGACCAAATGTTCAACATTTGGATGCTCGAACATCAAATAAAAAAAAAAGTAACAAAAGAAAAAAAAACACTTTAACAGCGTAGAAACCACCCACACCCCCCTACTTAAATATACCAACTCCGAGACCACACATCAGTGCAGAAAAGAGAAATTCTCTCTATCTGCACCGTATGGTACCATTGAAAGTATATCTTCGAACATTCAAAATTTCGAACGTTTGGTCTCAACCATGTAACGTTCGAAATTTTGAGCGTTTGAAGATTTATCAGGTACCCCAGTATTATATACCCAGAAAGAACATTTACTTTTATTGTCACAGAAGGGGTTACATTTGGTCATGCAAAACATAAACATGTATTTTTATATCAAAAAGAAATGTGAATCCTAAATTTGGGTGCTACATTTGCATCAGGCATGATTAATAAATGAATACACAGTGTAGTAAAAAGTAAGATGGGAGATGAGCAGTTCGGTTTCAGATCAGGATGTAGCATGACTAACCTGTTGTGAGACAGATACTTGAGAAGAAGCTAGAGATGAATAAAGAGTCTATCTGGGCATTTCTAGACATGGAGAAAGCATATGATGAGGTCTCAAAAAACTGATTTGGGCAGACGTCCCAAAAACATTGTTAGAATTTGTGCAGGTAATGTACAAGGACCCAGTGACTCAAGGAGGAACAGCATCTGGTCTCACAGAGGGGTACCCAATGTCAGTGGGTGTACATCAGAGTTTGGCTCTGAGCCCACTGCTGTTCATAGTGGTGATGGACTGCATTGGCAACAGGTTAAGGGGACAGATCAGCAAAGTTGCATTATGCTGATGATGTGGCATTACAGGCAGACTCTGAACAAGAACTTCAGCAAAGGATATGGGAATGGAATGCAATGTGAATGTACATATGATGAAACAAAGTACAGATAATACAGTTGTAATGGCAGCAAATGGAAGAAATCAATAAAAGCTGAGAAATGTAATACAAGAGAAAATATTGGAAAAGGTTAACCACTTCAAGTATCTGGGAGGGCTGGTCAAGGTGAAAGGAAGTCTGAATAAAGAGGTCAAAGCTAGAATCAGGGTGGATGTAGCCAACTGACATGGATTGTCAGGGGTAGTGTATGACTAAAGAATGGGAAAGTAGCTGAAAAATATGGAGTACAAAACATTGGTGCAGCCACTGATACTGAATAGCACAGAAAACTGGGCAGTAAATGTAGAGCAGTTGAGGAAGCTAGAGGAGGTGATAGAGATGGACAGTCTGACACACACGGTGAGACAGATGAAGAAATAAAGAGAGCAGAGCAGAGGCCAAAGTAGCCCCAGGTGCAGAGAAGGTAAAAGAGAACACATTATGTGCAGAATAGCAGAAGATAATCTGCTGAAGATGATTTGGGACAGACAGGGAGAAATTCAAAAGAAATGAGAGCATCTAGCAAAGAGATGGATGGATTGTGTGAGAGAAAAAGTATCCTGTTTTTTGTTTATTTTGTTCTTTATGTCTCTGTTATTTATAGCACTTTGTGCACTGTACTCTTTTTTCTAGTGGCCCCTTTAGCTGTTTAAAACTTTCATTTAAAGGCTCACTGCTGCTTTTCAGCTGTGAGTAACATTTCTGCAGTTTGTTCTAAGTAGTGGGGATATTTGTAGCATTTCCATATTCAGGCTTGTATTTGGGCCTAGTGTTTGTGGAGGCTGTGTGTCTGAGCACATAATTCAGGGACATCTTGTTTTAGCCAAAGCCATCAGGCATTTCAGTGAGGGAGAATTGTTTGAGGTCATTGGCTGACTGAGGTCTCCTGGACTACAGCTTAGACTAAGCACCACATTGGTTCTTTTGAGATTTCTTTCTTAAAAGCTGTCTCAGGTTTCAACTTTCTGTTACCTAAGAAGCTCAGTTGTGAGTGTTCTGCCATTTTACACAGAGCTAATCGAAGGAAGGACACTCAGCAAACTCGGAGCTATAATATATAACATTAAGTATCCTGTTTTTTGTTTATTTTGTTCTTTATTTCTTTCTTTGTTATTTATAGCACTTTGTGTACTGTGTATTTTTTCTAGCTAGTTTCACTGTGTGTGAGGTATTAACTGGAAATTGTCCACTCTTATTAAGCATCTGTTGGGTTGTTTGTTTATGATAACTTGTTGCAGTTAAACTCTTTTTTCTAGTGGCTCCTTTAGCTGTTTAAAACTTTCATTTAAAGGCTCACTGCTGCTTTTCAGCTGTGAGTAACATTTCTGCAGTTTGTTCTAAGTAGTGGGGATATTTGTAACATTTCCATATTCAGGCTTGTATTTGGGCCTAGTGTTTGTGGAGGCTGTGTGTCTGAGCACATAATTCAGGGACATCTTGTTTTAGCCAAAGCCATCAGGCATTTCAGTGAGAGAGAATTGTTTGAGGTCATTGGCTGACTGAGGTCTCCTGGACTACAGCTTAGACTAAGCACCTCATTGGTTCTTTTGAGATTTCTTTCTTAAAAGCTGTCTCAGGTTTCAACTTTCTGTTACCTAAGAAGCTCAGTTGTGAGTGTTCTGCCATTTTACACAAAGCTAATCGAAGGAAGGACACTCAGCAAACTCGGAGCTATAATATATAATATTAAGTATCCTGTTTTTTGTTTATTTTGTTCTTTATTTCTTTGTTATTTATAGCACTTTGTGTACTGTGTATTTTTTCTAGCTAGTTTCACTGTGTGTGAGGTATTAACTGGAAATTGTCCACTCTTATTAAGCATCTGTTGGGTTGTTTGTTTATGATAACTTGTTGCAGTTAAACTCTTTTTTCTAGTGGCTCCTTTAGCTGTTTGAAACTTTCATTTAAAGGCTCACTGCTGCTTTTCAGCTGTGAGTAGCATTTCTGCAAAATGAGTTACACCAACAGGATTTTCTTACTGAAATTGGTACACCTTGTTTGCTGTAGCATAGACTAGATCCAGGCCTGCTGAATCTAGCTTTGTTTGTATAACTTGAGCACTAATGCAGGCATTCTTTAAAGTATTCAGTTGTATTTATTACTGCTTGGTAGTAACTTGATTAAAGTGTAGCTATCATTTCTAAGTCTTTTGGATTAAGCACTTGGGCTTCAGACCAGTTGTTTTACATTAGGAAGGTTTGTGGCCTGCACTGTGGTGGCAGGACAGGTAGCTTACATCCTTCTAAGTTGGGAACTGCTGATTGAGGGCTCAGTGTCTCTTATTCTAAAAGTGTATTAGTTCTGGTTTAAGCACTTGGGCTTCAGGCCAGTTATTTTACATTAAGAAGGATCGCGGTCTGCACTCTTGTGGGAGGAGAGGCTGGACTCTGCCCTTCTGAGCTGGGAATTTCTGGTTAAAGGCTTATAGTGCCTGCATATTCTAACTGTTTCTTACTGAAATTGGTACACCTTGTTTGCTGTAGCATAGACTAGATCCAGGCCTGCTGAATTTAGCTTTGTTTGTATGCTTTGTTGTTTGTTTATTTCCCTGAAACACTAATTCCACCTAAAACGCGGCCTTTTAGCACTTCTGTGGATCCCTAGTGATATCTGCATTGCTTACTGTACTTATTTCCTTGTTTCACTTGAAAGAAAGTTACTGTTTGTCGTTTTTGCATTTAAGCTACCTGTAACACATTGCATTTAAGTTACCTGGCACTTGCTCACTAAAGCAATTATATAAGTCAGCTCGAAAAAATTAAAAGCACTACACCCTCACAAACTCCCCTTGAGTACCTTGTTCCCCACTGGCCATTTTTTTCAATTATAAAGGAATTCCCAATACTATTCTAGCATGTCCAAAGGTCAGTTGTCAATCTCCTCTCCGGTCCAGCTGGTGAATCTGGGAATCTTGAGGCAATGTTACAACTGTCTCATGTACACAGACAACCCTCTCCTCCTCCCAACAAATTCCAACACATGTGAGAGATGCAACCATATAGCCAAACTGGAGACTAAGCTCTCTCAACTCAGTACTGGCGTAACCAGTCAGGAGGAGAAGGAAACCACACTCACTACAATTCCAGTCTCACATAGACCTACCATGACAACAAACCGAACACATAAACACACAAAAACATACTCGGAGGCTCTAAATAAAAATCTGCCTAAGCAGCAGAGACCTCCAAAGCAGACACCCAAGCAACCGCTACCCCAAAACAAAACACGTGCAACACATAGCTCACAAAGCCAGTGTGCCGAACAGTCACAGCCCTTAAGGCTAAACAACACACCTGATACACTTGTAATAGGTGACTCTATCATCAGGCACACTGACGTCCCGCTCACCAGGCTGAACAAGGAGAAGGTCACGGTGAGCTGCCTGTCGGGCGCTAGGATCCGCCACATAACACAAGCACTCAGGTCACTCCAAGGCAAGTACAAATATGACTCAGTCATTGTCCATGCTGGTGTGAATGATCTGAGTCGTACCTCCCTGGACTACATGAAAAGAGACATAGAAGAGCTCTCTGAGCATGTAGCCCAAGCCGGTATGACCCTGACCTTGAGTAGCATCTTACCCTCACCAAGAACGATGTCACAATATGAAGACAGGATGATAAATTTCAACAATTGGCTTAAGTATTGGTGTCATTCAAAGGGGATCCAATGCCTGTCAGCCTGGGATGACATGCTTGACAAGCCACGATGCTTCTCTAGGGACGGCTTCCACCTGTCACCCCTGGGCTTTCAGATATTGGCAAAGGCTCTTGCTACCCCCATAGTGCCTTTTTTAGGCAAGGCTCAAAAGACAAACCCACCTCCATAGGTATCACAAGGGATAAGAAACTAAGAGTAATGCTACTGAACGCCAGAAGTCTAAACCTCAAGATGCACACACTCGAAACTCTCCTTAGCATGGAGAACATTGATATTTGTGCAGTAACAGAAACCTGGTTCAAGGCTCCCGAGAGCACCCCAGCACTACCAGGTTATACCTCATACCATGCTTTTTGGCCCCAAAACTTGGACCAAACCACAAAAGGAGGGGGAGTATCAATATTCGTCAAAGATACCCACACCTCCAGGTTGGTGGTATAGCACGAAGCATCAGAAACTATCCATGTGCAACTAACAGTGGGTAAAACTGCCTTCCAGCTTATAGCCTGCTACAGACCACCCTCCCAAACCCAGGAATCCCACTCAGACTTCCTGAGAACACTGGAAAATATGAAGGTCTCTCCAAACACCATTATATTGGGTGACTTCAACTACCCAAACATAGACTGGGAGCAATACTCTAGCTCCAACACCCTAGCCCAAAGGTTCCTAGAATTTATGAACTCAAATGCTATGGAACAACTTGTTACCACTCCCACAAGAGGGGAAAACATACAGGACCTGATCATCGCCAACATGGTGGCTCTATGCTCCAGACCAGAAGTGTATCCGTCACTGGTAAGATCAGACCATAAACTAATCTCACTGGATATTTACATCCCGACCCCACCCCCTGCCCAGAAAACCACAGTGAAAAACTTCTCTAAAACAAATTTCACACTCCTCAAAACTGAGGTGGAATCCTTCAAAGCACCTGGGCCTGTGGAAAATACGGCCCAGAACGCAGAATCCTTTACAAAAGCATTCCATGAACACCTTCAGGAATGTATGGATCATGCAATCCCAAATAAAACCAAGACCCAATCCTCCCAAGGCAGGCATCCTGTCTGGTGCACCCCAGCCATAAACAAACTATAGAATAGAAGGAGGAAGCTACTACATGATAGAGCAAAATCCCAAAAAGGGAAGGCATCTCTGATCAGTATTAGCAAAAAACTATGGGCACTCATAAAATCGTCTAAGGCCAGCTTTGAGAGAAAAATTGCACAGGACACTAAGGATAATCACAAGACTTTCTTTAGTTATGTTAGGAACCTGGGTGGGAATTCCCAGATAATGCTCAGAATTAGTCCAAAATGACAAAAAATACACCAAACCCACATACATTGCCACCATCCTAGCTGACAGGTTCAGCACAAACTTCTCCCCCCCCCCACCAAAAGGGCAAATATCTATCCCAGCAGAGTGCTGCCCCCCTGACATCTCAGATGCTCAGGTAAGAGCCGCCCTCTCCAAAGCAAAAAACACAGCATCAGTGGGACAAGACGGTGTCCCGAGCTGCGTCCTACATGAACTCCAAGAAGAGCTAAACCCAAACATAAAACTACTGTTCAATCTCAGCCTTACTACAGGATATGTACCCAAAGAGTGGCGTACAGCAACAGTGGTCCCTCTCCACAAAGGTGGTGCCTCAACGGATCCTGGAAACTATCGCCCCATAAGCCTGACTAGCTTGGTCTGCAAAGCTATGGAAAGGATCATCATGGACCTCATAAATAAAGATATTGGGGACCTACAGACACTAGATCCTACCCAGTTCGGCTTTGTTAAGGGCAGATCCTGCCTCTTAAACGTGGTTGATTTCTTTGAAACAGTCACCAAGGCCATTGATGAGGGGAAGGTGGTCCACACAGCCTACCTGGACCTCGCAAAAGCTTTCAATACAATATCCCACTCGGGCATTATAGATAAGCTCACCAGCTTAAATATAAACCCCTATGTCACTAGATGGGTTGCAAACTGGCTCAAGGACTGAACCCACATGGTTAGAATTGCTGGAGCCATGTCAGACTCCAAACCAGTTACAAGTGGCATCCCACAAGGCACAGTCCTGGGACCTCTCTTGTTCGGTATATATTTCTCGGAGGTACAGGCCAAGATGGAAGGACTGTGGCTGACCAAGTTCACAGATGATTGCAAACTAGGCGCCATAATCGACTGTCCAGTCAACACAAGCATCCTACAAAAGGGCCTCATAGAAACAGACAACTGGTGCCAGAGCCATGGCCTCAAGCTAAACGCCAAAAAGTGTATAGTCATCCCCTTTGGCAAAAACAAAGTGCGCACAAATTACCACATAGGTGGTAATCCATTAGGTACGGAAGAAGTAATTAGGGACCTGGGGACCCAAGTTGATAGCAATCTCTCATTTGAAAACCACATGGCCAAAGTGGTTAGAAAAACATTTTATATAGCCCACCTAATCATGAAGGGATTCACATCTAGATCACGGGAGGTCATCGTGCCTCTTTACTCATCCCTCATCAGGCCCATAATTGAGTACAATGCCCCTTTTGGGATGTACCTTACCAGACACCAGCAGCAACTGGAAAGACCCCAAAAGTACCTCACCAAGAGGATCAAAGGGCTCAAACAGATGCCATATGCTGCCCAGTTAAAGAAACTCCAACTCTACTCAGTGGCATACCGCCTGCTCAGAGGCGATCTGTGCCTGACGTATAAAGCCATGTCCAACCCGGAATTAATGGACATACTGCACCTCAGAAAATCCAAATCCCATTGAGCTACACACTCGAGAGACTTGAACCTCAGCACTGAAATAAATAGGACATGCTGGATGGACAGATTCATAACCCAGAGGCTCCCTTCACTCTGGAATAAAATCCCAGTCTAGGTTAGGCAGAGTCCCACATTGACTCTCTTCAAGAGGAATCTTGATGAGTGGATGGGAGATTGTAGGTTTAGCCCGGGTATCACTTCTGTGTCACTGTTAGACAGAGGCACATTATACTAACCTCGAAAAAGGGCATAGCAAAATTCATTTAAAATGGGTGGCGAAAGCCAAACACACTCTGGCTAGGCTTATAAATGCCCTAGGGCAGATAGCCTAGTATGAACCTATGAACCTATGCTGAAAAATATTCTTACTTTCCAAATCTTTCTACTGCATTTCAGCAACAGTCTTGAAAATACTTTTCATTCTGATAAGATAGGAGTTCTTTACCTAACTCATTACTTTTGAGACAGGTTTTAGCTCTTAAGAATCTGGAAACTTTAATGAGTCAGAATCTTCAAATCCATGTGCATGACTAAGAGTATGTTGTTTCTTCAGTGTATCTTCATATCTGAACTTTGCACATGGTACAATCCTGTGTCAGATAAAATATTTCCAGAGCAGTCATGTACAAAGCCTATACTGGTCATTAGTATCTCCCCTTTTTGATGTTTGCAGTTTTTTTTTTTTGCTGTTCTGTCATAATAGAATGCCTTTTTATTCTGCCTTTCTTTTAACACATCTATAGCATTTATAGGTTCATACATTCATAGGTAAGTACTAGGCTAGCTGCCCTTGCAGGCCATTTTAAGCTTAGCCTGTTTCCCTTTTGGTGCTTGAATTCATCTCTCCCGTTTCGTGTTAGATTGGTCTTACCCATCCCATCCCATTGTTGGTAATTATATATTATCCCTAGTGAAAATAACTGGGATAATACCATACATATTATGAGATGAGCCATGCATGGTATAAAGCATTTAGGAGCTACCTCTGTCCATTAATAACAAAGGGGGCATTCTGCGGGAATTTTTTCTTTCCCATCCATAAATCCAGATTGAGCTTTAATTGAGACAAGGTTGAAGTCTTTTCTGGCTAAGTGGTATGCTCTGTGAGATAAACCTGTCCCTCCAAATCATTTTGTTGATGTTGCAGAAGAAGTTTAGATCCCTAGAATGAGTATTTGAGAGCTGAGTAAAGGGAAACAATGGCATCCCTAGATCTAGACTCAATCCCTTTGTTTATAAGCTGTGCAATATAGAAGGGCTTTCTTACAACAATGGACACATTGTTTGAAAGAAATGTCACTATCCACATATGTCCTCAAATCTTGACAAACTGGGTCATCTCTTAGGGGTGTCATTGGTGGTAGTTCCTCAGGATAGATGACTTCCCAAAGGATACCATAGAACATTTTTTGACATTTAGTTTCAGTCCATGATTGTGGCACCAGTTATTTATCTGGGACAAATCTTCCTATATTCAGAATGGCTAAGTCATTTGGAGATTCAATGGCTGCTCCTAGCTGGCCGCTATCTACATATTTATTCAGCCTCTGCCCTTTGGGATTGGCTTTTACTTAATAGAAGTAGATGCCAAACACCAGAGGTCTCAACACAGAACCCTGGGGAACTCTACTGGTGACCTTGTCTCTTTGTGGTGATGCCTTCCCTTATTTTTATTTTCTGCATCCTGTCTGCGAGCCAGATGGCTATCCATTGGGTGACATAAACATTAGCTTCACTACAATGCCTAAGAGGGGGATTGTGTCAAAAGCTTTAGCATGGCCAAGGTATGTAGTGTGTACCATTTTACCTTCATCCACTGATTTGGTGTCCTTTAAGAAAAAGTCCACCAGGCTGAGTAAGCCTGACCTACCCTTGACGAATTCAAACTGAGATTGGTCCAGTATTTGGAGATTCCCTATGTTCTTTTTGATTACTTCCATGATGAATCTGTCCATGGCTTTGGATATGAGGCTATTCAGACCTATAGGTCTGTAATTGCCTGTGGAACCTCCCTTTTTGCAGGGGAATAACTGTAATAGTTCTCCATTTATTTGGTCCAAACCTGTATGGGGGCTGGGTTGAACAGTGTTGTGGGGGGGGGGGGGGCTAAATTGTGTTTCATTCTATTTAAGATGCATCTGGGGACATTGTCAGGACCCATCAATGTAGTATTTTTAGCTTTGGATAGCACTTTTAGGACTTGGTCTTGTGTGGTATCTAAAGGTGAGACACTTTCAGGTATATCTTGTGAGAGAGATGGAGATGTGAAAAAGGCAGAACAGTTGAAGAAGCTAGAGGTGATGAAAATAAAGTGACTTTGAAAGGTGGGAGGATGCACACTGTGGGAAAAATGAAGAAATGAGGACATAAGAGCAGAAGCCAAAGTAGCTCTGATTGCAGAAAAGATCAAAGAGAACAGATTACGGTGGTTTGGGCACATGTGTAGAAAAGCAGAAGATAGCCTGGTGAGGAAGATTTGAGACAGACAGGAAGAAAGTAAGAGGAAGCAAGGACGTCCAGCAAAGAGGTGGATGGATTGTGTAAAAGATCTGTGACAGTCAGGCAGGAGTGTGGCACTGAATTGAAATAGTTGGCAACAGTTAATATGATACCCCGACCCTAGGTAGAAAAATGGGGAAAAGGGGGCTGATGATGATGAGATGGAGATGTGAGATGGGTACAGTTAGACCTCAGTTTATCAGCCAATAAGTTCCCTATATCTTCAGCCTCAGTGCAGTTAATATCATTCATAATCAGCTCAGTGTATTTCTTTGATTTTCAGGATTTAACAAATAATATGTAGAAAGTACCTTATCTTTCAGATGCCTTACCTGCATCTACATATATTATGTATTGAACGTCCCATGGACTGCAAAGGTGAAATTCTCTTCTCCACAACTGGGTTTTATCACTTTCTTATAAGATTCTTTCTAAGTTGAATCACACTTTGTAACTAGACATTGCTTTAGGTTTGTATTTTAGGTTGGTGCTGATGTAGCAAACATACATTACCACTGCTTCATGAAAATACATAATTCTTACCATTTAAATTGTGAACTATTAACTAATTTTAATTCATCTAGTATACCATATCAAGAAAAGTATGAATGTTGTAAAAAAACTTTATAACTGCTACTTTCATGAAATTGTACTGCTTTTGGTACTTTGAACAGCAGTCAGCAAAGAGGATATAATGAGCACCCATGTACTGAGCCAGTTCTAGTTCAGGTTTCATCAAGGAAAGTTCCAATATTTCATTTGGTAATATTTCTTCTTTCTGATTCCAGTTTCTGAAATTATTACATATTTCATATTTTTCAACCATTTTCTCAATCTTCTCTGACATCATAGGGCCAATAAAAGACATCTTACACCACAGCATGATATTTACACTTACAGCCTAGATGGACTTTATATGGTCTGGTCAAGCATAAAGTGCAGCACCTTAAAACAATTACATTTCTCTGTTCTCTCATGTACAGACTCTTAGCGCTTTTGTTTTATCAATGGATCATAGCAATTTGTGGAGTATGTCACCACTTTAGCCTAACAGTATTCTTGAAAGTCTTGCTGATGCCATACACAGGAGACTTTTTTAAAACTGCTTTGCAGTGGCGTATGGTCTGAATCTACTGTAACTGATCTTCATAGGTTCATAGGTAGGTACTAGGCTATTGACCCTAGGGCCTATTTAAGCCTAGCTAAACAGTACCCTGGCTTTTGCCACCCAAGAAAATTATTTTCTTTTGCCCCTGTTAAACAGAGTCACAGAAGTGATCCCTGGGGTGAATTTCCTATCTCCCATCCAATCATCAAGATTTTTCTTGAAGAGTGCTAACGAGGAGCTTTGTTTAATATAGATAGGTAGTTTGTTCCAGAGTATGGGAAGTCTCTGAGAAAGGAATCTATCCCTCCAGCATGTTCTGTTTATTGCGGTAACAAGGTTTAGGTCCCTAGAGCGTGTAGCTCAGAGGGATTGGGAATTTTTGACATGGAGCATGTCCAACAGCTCTGGGTTTGCCATAGCTTTGTATGTTAGGCAGAAATAGCCTCTGAATAGGCGATATGCGACAGAGTAACACTGGAGTTTTTTGAGATGGTCTGCATAGGGCATCTGTTTGAGGCCGGTAATCCTCTTTGTGAGATATTTCTGTGGCCTTTCCAGTTGTTGTAGATGTCTTGTGAGGTACATACCAAAAGGGGCATTGTACTCTATAATGGGTCTAATCAGTGATGAGTAGAGGGGAACAATGACCTCTTTTTTTCCTGGATGAGAAACCTTTTGTGATGAGGTGTGCCATGTAGAAGGATTTACTAACTACTGTAGCGATGTGATTATCAAAGGAGAGACTACTGTCCACCTGTGTCCCAAGGTCTCTTATCACACTTTCGGTGTTAAGTAGACTACCACCTATGTGGTAGTTCATGGGTACAGAGTTTTTACCAAAAGGGAAGACAATGCACTTTTTGGCATTGAGCTTGAGGCCATGGCTTTGACACCGGGCATCTGTCTCAGTGAGGCCCTTTTGTAGGATGTCCACACCGTTAGGAGATTTGATTATGGCTCCTAGCTTGTAGTCATCTGCGAACTTTGTTAGCAAAAGACCTTCTGTATTAGCTTGTACTTCAGAGAAGTAGATACCAAACAGGAGAGGAACTAGGACTGAACCCTGTGGTACTCCACTTGTCACTGGTGTGACATTGGATTTAGAGTCTGCTACTTTCACAGTGTGTGTTTGGTCAGTGAGCCAGTTGTCAACCCATCTTGTGACATAGGGATTTATACCTAGTTTAGTGAGTTTGTTTATAATTCCAGAGTGGGGGATGGTGTTGAAAGCCTTGACGAGATCTAGATAGGCTGTGTGTACCACCTTACCCTCATCGACAGCTTTGGTGACCGCTTCAAAGAAGTCTATCAGGTTTAGGAGACATGATCTGCCTTTTACAAACCCGAATTGGGTAGGGCCCAGAGTTTGGAGATTACCAATGTCATTGTTTATAAGTTCCATGATGATACACTCCATAGCCTTGCAGACCAGGCTCATCAGGCTAATGGGGCGGTAGTTCCTGGGGTCCGTGGTGGCTCCCCCTTTGTGGAGTGGGATAACCATTGCTGTGTGCCATTCAGTGGGCACAAAGACTGAGGTGAGGCTATGATTGAACATGGTACTTAGGTGGGGTGCCAGTTCATTCTGTAGTTCATGTAGAACGCAGCCTGGGATGTTGTCAGGTCCCATGGATGCTGTGTTCTTGGCTTCTGTAAGTATAATCATAGTAAATTTGATAATCAAAAACTATGGTTAGCATCACTTTCTGTTTTGGAAACATCAGACAAAACCCTTGACACATACATTAGTGGTCTACCTTCCTACAATAATACTAATTCAAATCTTTGCTAGCTGGTATCCAGTAGAAGTGAAACTAGTTGTGAAACATCACAGAATGTCATCAAAGGAGCATCAGTAACTTTTTAGTGTATCAAAATTTCTGCTTTTTTCAATTGATCAAAACTATAATTCTGCGTGGCCATATACTAGTAGCTTTCTGAGTGGCATTGTTAAACATAACAGGTTTGAACAGATAGTCGACAAATATTGCATCCAAGGGATGGCGTAAGGAAATCTCCCATGGTATTTTTATATATTTGTTATGTCACTGAATATATTAGAGTTTAACAAGAGACTTAGAAGTCAAGACATGATCCATATATGTAAGAGTAGTGACATAGATATGGCAATTTCTATTCAGTTTAAATCTTTTTTTGCCTTAGTTTGTCCAGCACTTTGAGGAAACAGAAGCCATTTACTTGCTTGGTATCTCTCCACACTAAAATATCATCAGTCATATCAACCACTTCTTTGAGCCCATCAGTCTTTTAAGTTACTAATCTTTGGAACACTTCTGGATCTGCTGGCATACTAAAAGGCGTTATTGAACAAGCTTCATCTGTCTAGCTAAATTTACCAAATCATTGAGTAGCTTCAAGTACAGAGAAAAATTTACATTTAGACATAACCACAACTTCTTCAGCATTTTCACATGGGTAATGCTCCATTTTAATCAATTAAAGTTTTGAGGCTCTAAACATGTTTAAACCTAACTGCTTCACTGCTGTAGTAATGCTATTCAATAGTTTATTTTTTTCACTTTTTTAACAATTATACAATAGCCTCCATAAAGTTCAGTTCTTTTTCAGTCTCATGTCTAGGCACTATTGGGGTCTGCTTGGTGCATTTATAACTGGTACTGGGAAAGGTGAAATCTTAATATGGTAATCCATGGAAGTTAAAACCAGTAACTAAATCAGAATAACTGCAAAATATCAGTGCTGTGAGTACTCTAGTTCATGACCATCAAAGAAGTACTTATAACTACTACTACTGTTTCACTGGCTAATAGTATCAAAGCCCTTAGCAGATTGATATAGAAACTTTTTCTGAGGTGAAACATAGATAATGCCATAGCTTCAATCATTGTTAATCTCTGTGTTATAGTTTACACAATGTTTCATATAGCCATTAAGCTTATATGTGTGATGCTAACCAGTGTTTATGCTGTTGCCTGCAAAAATCTGCAAAACATTATGCAACTTTTGTACAACAAAATAGCTATGTATGCAGCAAACACTACAGGCAGATCTCACCACTGCTCTGCCTTAAAACAATTAAACTGGTTAGAGCTTCCCCAACTCTTACACTTATCCCAGCTTCACATGGCTTATAAAATCCTTTATCATCATGAAAATACTCCATCACTACAAGGTCTACTAAAGCCCTATTCCTGTAGCAGAACTCTGTGCTCCAACAATAAACCTCTCTTACAGATCTCAATAGCATACAACCGTGCCAGAGAATACATCTACTCGCATTATTTTGCTAAGGTTTGGAATTCTCTACCCATTAAGATCACATCTAGCACTACTTAAGCTAATTTTAAACAAACATTAAAATCTCACCTTACCATAAAATGGCTCTGTCCCTGCTTTACCCCAGATTAAGTATTTCCTACTAAAACTTTTTCTTCATGCTAACACTACTACCATTGACTTATTTGTTGATTTATGTAGTTTAGCATGTAGTTTAGCACTATTAACCCTTAAGCATACCCTCAAGTGGGAACTCTGCTAACCAGCAAAATGTATACAAATTTAACTCATTGTTATTTTCTGCCACCTTATGTTAAGTACATTACTGCATCTTTATTTGTACATATTTGATTATATCAACCTCTGTAAACCTATGTAGCATGTCCAATTTTATATCAGGTTCTAAAGATATTGCCTCACTTAGGCTACTATTTGTTAACTCTTTTGTTACATTGTTAATTATGTTTTTGTCTTTTATATTTTTCTCTGTGTGGAGCTTTTCTCCCCGGGCCTCCGCTGATAAAGGGCATGTTGTCCAGTCAGAATATCCCAGTAAACAAATGTAAAATAAACTACAGAGAATGGATCTAATTAATTATACCAAATGCCTCACAAGAATTAAAAATATATATATAGTTGCTGCTTTGGCTGGCTTTCCACGGACACTACCTTGTTTTTTGCATGCATTGTCTGCACATGTATTCACAGTCAAGCAAACTGTGGACAAATGGCTTTAGTCTGTGTTTTGAACATGTTAAGAGAAGGTACATAGATCTGTACCCAACACTCATCATATTCAGTGATTAAAATTTCAGACGCTCTATTTTATTCTACATATCATCTTGGATAACCACACAGTATTCTTGTTATTATTTTATTTCTATTTCTTTTTATTTATTTTGAGCTTTGTTCTACCCTCATTTTGTCTCACAATTATTATTTTGGACAATTTTGGTTCGTTGGTCATTCGTTTAACTTGATTACTTGAAATGCCACTCACTCTGCAGATATCTAGTGCTTTATTTTCAGGTCTGTTATATCAATAGCCTACCTCTGACATGATCACTTCTGATGAAACACATGATTCCATTGTTTCACATTTCCATTGTTTCATTATTTCGTAGGCTCATAGGATCACAGGAGCTTACTAGGCTAATGGCCCTAGAACCTTTTTAAGCCTAGCCATTCATCACCCAGTGTTAACAGTTATCAATGACCATGGGCTAGAATGCATTTGGTATATGCCTGTGCATTTCTGTATCTACTTATTGTCCCTGTCTCTATGGGACACAGGAGACAAGCCAGGGGTGGATTTGTGATTTCCCATCCATTGCAACAAACTGTGTTTGAATAGGCTTGGGGAAAAGCTCTGTTTTACATGAACGTGGAATCTGTTCCAAAAAAGGAAAAATCTCTGTGACACATAACTGTACCTCCAAGATGTTTTGTTGATATCAGAAGCGAGGCTTAGATTGGGTAATTATATTGCTGTCTTATTTTGCAAATGTGTAGCAGATCCACCAAGGATGGATCAGAGAATGCCCAATAGGTTAGGCATAGATCAGCACTCAGTAGTCTGTAGGAGAATGAGTACAGTGCCATAGTTTTGAGGTGATCACATAGGACATATTATTTATACCCTCTATTCTTTTAGTGAGGAAACTGTGTGGCCACTCCAGCAGTTGCAAATGACAAGTCAGGTATATACCAAGGGGTGCATTGTACTCAATTACTGAAAATGATTCATGCAACTGTCTCAACTGACAGTTTTTCACTCTGTGTTTAGCTCAGTGAAACAAGCATCAAATGATTCCTGAACCCCTCATTTCTAGTCAAAAACAAATGATTTCCATTTAGAAGATTATTTTTAGCTCAAATTATACCTGACAAAGTATAATGACTGTATTTTAAATGTCAGGTGGTTGTGTGGTTCTACACAGGTATAGTAATCTTAAAGAAAGCACTTTTGTGGTAGAAAATCTTTTAAGCCCTGTGAGTGGAACCGTAGCTAGCCTATATGGATTCCTGTGCAGATCCCCAAACTGACACCAAAAAGTTCTTCCGGTCTTCTCAAAGTTAAAAAAGTAACTTTTCTTGTTCCCAGTGCTGTCTTCTTGCCCCCCCCCTTGTCTAGTAACAGCAAGCAGGTATAGGACAAATATTACTAGGCTACTTTTATAAATGCATATTGTTTTGTAAGTGGTGTTCCTGCAACTTGAAGAGGGGGAGAGGGGGCTGCTATATTAAAACTGTCATTGCATGGCAGTGCAAGTTTATATATGACTGCAGGTAATACAAGTGCAAATGGAGGTACTGCATTAGTATTAGAAATATTAAAACATTGAGGGTATAGGTGTACAACATCTTCACATTAGGGAATGCAGTGGAGTTTGTCACCTGAAGTACAGAGTTGTTGATATATACATACAAATATATGGATTCCCTTCACAAGCTCAAAGTTTCAAAACTTCAAACTGCAAATGGTCACGACCATAATATCAAAGTTTTGAAATTTCAAACATTTTGAATTGAGATCGCCTTACAACGCAGAATGGGAAATTTATTGTTTTCCTCACTGTAGTGTGATCTCGGAGTTAGTATATTTATTTAGCAGGAGGTGTGGGGCATGCAGGGTGGGCTTGCCTCCCCCCCTGCAAAAATGTAAAAAAAAAAAATGTTAATTTTGTTTTTATTACAATTTTGAAGTTTCAAAACTTTGATCTTATGGTCTCAACCATTTGCAGTTCGATGTTTTGAAGCTGTAAACTTGTGAATATATCATATGTCCATATTAATTTTATATTGCAATTCCTGTTTTGGACCGCCAAAGTTGTAGGATGAAGCACTTAAAATAATATAGCAATAACCCACTTCTGGGTGTGGGTAATGCTGGATTTACCCACGGTTGGAGTGGTTTGGTCCCGAGGGACCAAACAAGGCCAACCGTGGGTAAATACAGCATTACCCACACCCAGAAGTGGGTTATTGCTATTATACCATGACATTATTTAAGAAAAGAAACTATTACTTTTCTTAAATAATGGCATAGTATAATGCCTGTTTACTGCCCTTCCACAGATGTCTGGCATCCGCGGCAGTTATGATGTACTGCGCGCCTGCGCAGTACATCAGAGTTGTGGGCAAAAGCAACGGAGAAAGCAAGATCTCCGTTGCTTTTTTTTTTTACTGTTTTCGCTATGTTAAATGGGTTTAACATAGTGAGACAGTTTTAAAATAACCAACGGAGATGTCCGTTGCTTATTTTAAAACTGTCTCGCTATGTTAAACCCATTTAACATAGCGAAACAGTAAAAAAAGCAACGGAGATCTTGCTTCCTCTGATGCTTTTTTTTTAAAACCTGTCTCGCTATGTTAAATGGGTTTAGCATAGCGAGACAGCTTTAAAATAAGCAACGGAGATCTCCGTTGCTTATTTTAAAGCTGTATCGCTATGTTAAACCCATTTAACATAGCGAGACAGTGTTTTAAAAGTAGAGTTATACTAATGGAAAAAAGTCCGGGCGACCGGACCTTTTTCCATTAGTATAACTCGATTTACAATGTGCACGCTGGCCAATCAGCGTGCACGTTTTGGGGGGGGCGTCATGGTATAATACTAATTTATTAACGAGGTAGGCCTACTGGACACACAAGCAGTCCCTTTTCATGGGTGGCCCGGAAGAAATGTCTGGTAAAGTGACGTGCTCAAAGTCACACAGTAAGCAAATGATGGTTGAGGAAATGAAACCCTGTACCACAGCTCACATCCTTAACCATCTGGCCAAATGTACTTCAGTTATGATGGTATAAACATCAGAACTGTCTGCTCTGATCTTCTGTTAGTACAAAATATTCTTTAACCAAGGTATGATAAATAAGACCTCTTATATTTCTGAACCCTGTAGAAACCTACAATTGCTGCTTTGTCAGTAAACATCCTTTATCCTTCTTAAGTCTCTTCCCTCTGACCTCTGCCCTTTGCTCCTCATCCATACACCTTCTAATTTTCCCACCATTTACTTGTGAGTAATAGTGTACTAGTTGTTGTTTTATTCTAAATGCACAATAAGGACAGAGATGTTTTTATCAGTAAGATGCACTCACATGAGTTCAGCTTGGATGTGATTTCTAATGTGGGAATTTATGCTGCTGTTCATCTGTAGCAAAATTATTCCTCATGATCCCCAACATTTTGTTCCAAGGGAAATGTTTTTAATATTGCTCCATGTGATGGAAGTCAAAATAATAGAAATTTGATTGTAATATTCCTTCCTGGAACATGCCTCTGCAGATTAAAAGGATATGGAGTCCACAGTTTAATAAAAAGATTGGTGTTATAACTGCAAGACTTGTTACTAAGAGCCCCAGAAGAATGAAAAATAAAATCAGAATCACAAATGCAGTAGGGAATGTTTGAAAGTTGCTGTTCTCCTATTAAACAGTTCTCTACAGGGCTTCATCCCCACATGTACATCCATACCCTTAGTATGTATATATACTAAGTCTGAGATTACTGTCCTTTGGGGTAAAGGAAAACTCTGTAGTACGGTGATGTCAGATTTAGTGTGCACAAACTTCTTTTTGAACATTTGGTCTTGCTGTTCTTAGGATCGCATTTGTGTTCTTGTACATTCAAATGGTTACTTTAATAAAAAAACACTCTCAGCTCTGTTAGCAAAAAAAAAAAAAAATGTCCAGATTTTTGCCTCATATTTTTGGGCTATTCCTCATAAAATTTGTGGTTTTCTGGCAAACCATCTAGAAATGAAGTCACTAAACATTAACATACATTTGAGTTGCAGACTTTATATCATTTAGGAAACATGCAAACACAAAATCTGTTATTCTAGCAACTTTCTAAATTTATTAGAGCAATATTTAAAGTCTGTCCTTTTGTTTTGCTCCTTTGTACTTCCCATTATTTTAGGCTTTGTCCAGATTTCTTTCTCTAAGAGTTTGAGAGGCATGTCTTTACTCCTTCCTCAATACAACTCCATCAGCTTGATTGTTAAGATAATATAATATTGTCTTACATCCCACTTACACACTTCTTACTGTTATTCAGGCAGGTTCTGAAAACATGAAAGCAACTTTGATTGGAATAATAAAATACCATGTACAATTGTAATAAAAATTGACTGTTGACCAAAGAATTAGCATGAAAATAACTTTACTAAACAAAACAACATTTCTGTTTTCACAAGTAATGACACTTCATCACATTGCTTTTATGAAGTACCACCGAGTATGACAATATTAATGTTGTTTTGTTTAATATTTTATTTTATTTATTTAACATTTGTTAACCGGGAAAGTTCGACTTGGAACGAAACCAATTTTCAGCGGAGGCCCGGGGAGAAATGCTCCAGATGCATGTCTTTGTAACGTGGGAGGAAACCGGAGCACCGGGAGGAAACCCACATGAACGCAGGGAGGACATGCAGACTCCACACAGAAGGCACCCCAGCTGAGAATTGAACTGGAGAACCTCTTGCTGTGAGGCGACAATGCTACCGCTGCACCACTGTGCTGTCCAAATGCATTATAAATGCATAATAAAGTTATTTTTATCCTAGCCAATGATTAACAGTCAATTGTTTTTGTAAATTTTGAGATTGTTGGACTGTTCACTTCTTGCACTGAACAAACAAGGAATACTCTATTAGCCTGAACTCTGTCTTTGAAGAACTCTCCTTTGAGGATGCTATTATATGATGGAATGTTTTACATGGGACTGTTCTCAGGTTTCTGACATTCAAAAGAGGTATTATGAGCATCCTCCAGATGGAGTCTCCTAAGCCTTCTGCTGTCCCTCCTGTCTTTGCTACCCTTTTAGATACCTTTTCAGCAGCTTCTGTTGCCCCAGATTCTCAACCTCCAGCTGATAAGAAACCTGACTGATTTTACAAGGTGCCTAATGAGAGTAAGTTTCTCTACAAATGTCCTTCTGATCATCCTTCTATAGTGTCTGTCTCATCTGATAAACCCTATAAGCTTTTGTTTTCCACTAAACTACTTCCTTCAGACAAGGACAGCAGGGCTATGGAATGGCTGGGCAAAAAGGTATATACCGCTGCCACCTTGGCCTTCCAGGCTATTAATTACAAGACCCATATGACCAGATTTTTTTATCCCTTCTTTATCAGGCTTCCTAGGCTGTCTCAGACCTCCCTGATTCTGAAGGAAGGCTTTGGCCCTCTATTTACTAGCCTCTCCTTCTGAAATAGCCTGCCACTCTATTAAATGTAGTTATGATTTTTATTTTATTTTATTTGACATTTATTTACCAGGATAGTCTGACTGGACAACTGGTGTCTATTTTCAGCAGAGGCCCAAACCTCTACACAGTACAATATTAACAGTAATTAATACTAATAGTTACAGGTTACAAATTTTAATATGAAGACAACAGTTGACAACATGCTACAAAAGGTTTAAAATGATTAACAGATTCAAAGTAGAAAGATAGTTAAACAGAATTTATTGAACACAGGAGAGACATTACAAGTTCGATGCTTTGTGTGCGTAGCATTAGAGTGTCAAAAAATATGTATATGTCATATATAACGGGCTGCTTATCAGATAGCCTCAGTGATCACTCCCCAACATTCCTACTCAAAAAAACACCTATGCCAAGCTAAACCTGTCATTTACCATCAAATACATAAAAACTAAACATTAACCCACTCACATTCATCTCATCCCTCAAAGAATGTAACTGGCATCCTCTAAAGTACCTCAGTCTTGATGACGCAGTTGAATTTTTTTAATACTACCTTCCTGAGCATCCTTAATTACCACGCCCCTATAAGACTTTCCAGAACCAAAGTACAACCCTCCCCATGGCTACAGAAAACCATTGTCAGAAATGAAAAACAGGGATAAGGCCTGGGAGCACTGGCGCAAAACCAAAACCCCCTCAACTAGACAAATATTCCTAGAACTATGCAATAGAGTCAAAAATCTAATAAAACAGGACAAATTCCAATACTACTAGTCTGCCCTAGACTCCTCCCAACACAACCCCAAACAATTCCGGTCCTTCATAAACTCCATCCCCCACCCAGGTAAAGTAAGTATCCCTCCTCCTAACATCCCTCACTCCTCCGAAAATATTGCTACCTCATTCAACACACACTTCACTCAAACCATACTGTCACTAGCTCAACAACACAACACCTTCCCCTCCAACCCACACCCTCAACTAGTAATCTCCCCACTGTCTTCTCTTTTTCTCCTGTTCCTACCTCCAACATAAAAAAACTCTTAACTAAACTTAAACCCACCAAATTAGCAGCAGACAACCTCCCAAGTGAATACCTACAAATTGCAGCTGATGCTCTGGCCTACCCAGTATCCGTCTTGATTAACCGATCTCTTGTCAGAAAATTACGTTCCCACACTGTGGAAAGTATCACATATAATTCCCCTCCACAAAGGCGGACCCTCCACAGAACTAACCAGTTGTCACCCCATAGCTATTCCCTTTCCACTCTCCAAAATACTAGAGAGATGCATTCACTTTCAGGTCTCAGACTACCTCCTTACTAATAACCTCCTTTCCAATACTCAGCATGGTTTCCGACCAAACCATAGCACCACCACTGCCTTACTCTCCTTTACTAACACTGTCCTTCAGCATAAAAACAATGTCTATCTCTCCTCTGCTACTTTCCTAGACCTATCTAAAGCATTTGACATGGTCCCACGCAAACAACTCATCTCTGTCCTCAATAACCTATCCTTCTCTCAATCAGTCACTAACTGGTTTCAGAGTTACCTGTTACCTGTCTGACAGCCAAAAATCCATTGTATGGTAGAATGACATATCTCCCCAACTACCTGTCTCTATAAGGGTTCCCCAAGGATCCATCCTTGGACCCCTACTCTTCCCTATTTTCACCAATAATTTAGCCTCTGCCACCAAACATGGCACACTCATACAATACTCTGATGACTCAACCATCATCTGCTCAGCCCAGTCCTTACCCAAACTGCAAAAAGTCACACAGGAAGCCTTTTCCTCTGTTGAAACTTGGTTATCTGATGCCCAATTAATACTCAACCCAAACAAAACTAAACTACTCATCTTCCAACCCACCAAACATACTCAAAACAACTCTCACTTTAACATCACAGCAAAAGACAACACCACTATACACCCAACAGAACACATCAAATTGCTAGGAGTGGAAATAGACAATAAACTAAAAATTGACATTCACATATCCATGACCATAAAGAAAGTCCACAAAAAACTAGGAGCATTACACAGAAATAAGCAACTTCTCACCAAAGCAACAAAGATTTCAGTAGCAAATTCCCACCATATCTCCACCCTACTTTATGCCTCTCCAATATATACCAACCTAAGGCAATGTGATATAAGCAAGTTAGAGACCTGCTACAACAAAATCTCCAAATTGGCCACAGGGGCATCCCATCGTATTCACCACTGTCTCTCACTTGCTGAACTGGGCTGGCTTGAACTCCCTCACCTCCTTCAATGGTATCAATTCACACTCGCCCACAAACTAGTAAACCATCCACTAAAAGTCCCATCCCTCGAGAATCTACTCCAACCCTATCTCACCACCAGACCACTAAGATCCAGCAACAAAATCACTTACAGGTCAGTAAAGCCAATAACTCCGCTGGTGAAGCACTGTTCTCTTGTGCCATAGCCAAATTATGGAACTCCCTCCCACCCACAATTACCTCCGTACCATCATGCACCCACTTCAAAACTTTACTAAAAGCGTACCTAAAAACATGCTGGCTATGCCCTTGCAACTCCCCCTCTAATATCACCCAACCCATCCACCCACTAACTTTCTTTCCACCCTACTAACTACCTTTATTATAGCAAGCTTGGATACTCATAAGCCTAATTATTTATTATACAGCAGGAACTTCTTAATGTAACAATTGTTAATGTCTGTTATGTACTTCGCAGATGATAAAGATTCTAGTTGTCTGATGTACTATGTTCTTCATCTGTAACTATGTTTGTAATTGTTAATTGCTATGCTGATCAAATTGTTAATTGCTATGTAAATCCAATGTAACTACTGTCTGTATATTTTAACTGTGGAGCTTTTCTCCCCAGGCCTCCGCTGAAAATGGACCTATGTCCAGTCGGACAATCCCATTCAACAAATGTAAATAAATAAATAAATACACAAAATAAAAAGTATAATATTCCCAGAGAACATTGGTTGAGCACATTATTAATATTCACAAGAAGTTTAAGGAACTTGCTCCCTTGTAGTGTAGTGAGGCTTTAAAAGATGGGCCATTGCAGTTGCATAGCCGGTTGGTGAAAAGGTATGATTTAAGGAGTTTTTTGAAAGTGGAAGTACTGTTCTGTAGTCTGATGTCAGGAGGAAGGGTATTCCAGGTGTTAGCAACATTGTGAGGGAAGAGAGATTCCTCAGACCTGTTTTTACATGGAATTTTTTCTATCAGGGCTTTATTGGCTGAACATAATTGTGCATTTGAATTGTAGAAGTTTAGTAGACAAGATGGGGCAGAGGTTTTTCTGGATAGTATAGTATTTGGTGTGCCAGACTGAAGTGGTGGAATTGTGCTAAATTGGGAAATAAAAGCCAGCGTAAAGTAAGGATGATGCGGCTGATGCCTCCTTTAGAGCTGCCTTTGGTACTGTTTGGAGACATTACTCCTGGCTTTGTCTCCAGCCTTTGCGTGATGATATTAAGGCTAACCTGCTGGATGCTTCTCTTGATAATAATAACCCGTTTGGATCTGCAGCTGCTGAGTTTTTCAAGTCTCTGCAGGATAAGGGGAAGGCCTTACAGGAATTAAAATATATTTTTGTTTCTCCTGTTCCTAAGTTCCAGAGGAATTAGCCATCTAAATCTGCTTTTGTTCACAGAGACCCTCACCTCCTCCCAAAGGTAAGAAGGATTCTAGGCTGATTCCTCCTGCTAAGTCTACTCAGACTTCCACTTCTAAAAGACCTCCTTTTCAAGACAAGCCAAGTTTTATCTGACTGTTTGCTACCCCCTTTCCTGAGCCAGGTTCCTTTATCTCTTTGCCTTTCCCCACCCCTTCCCAATTGGTTAAGGATCAATCAAGACTATTGGGTTCTGTCCATCATCTGTCAAGAATAATTCATGGTATGGAAATCCCTTCCTCCTTTTCTGGATGTCCTCCTCAGGAATAACTTCCTTTATTTGCAGAATTACCACCATTCAAGCTGTCCCCCTTCCCAGGAGGGGGAAGGGAGAATGTTTCTGGTTCCCAGGAAGGAAGGCACCTGGAGACCCATTCTGGACCTTTCTCAACTCAACACCTTTCTGAAGGTCCCTTCCTTTCAGATGTTAACCCTTCAGAAATTGTTCCCTTCCACCCCCCACAGGCTTTCCTGGTCTCCCTAGACATAAGGGTGCTTGTCTTCATATCCCAATTCATCACTTTTTCAGGAACTTTTTACCTTTCTCTGTGTCTTACTTGCATTTTCAGTTTTCTGCTTTACCCATTGGCCTTTCTACTGCCTAAAAGGTTTTCACCAAGTGTTTTGCTCAGTGATTGCTTTTGCAGGATGACAGGGATGGCATACTCATTCATGCTTCCTTCCCATAGACCTTTCTTCAGCACCTCCACTACACTGTTTGTCTCTTACAAAGCTTGGATTTTACAATACAATTTCAGAAATCAGTCCTGGTTCCTTCTCAGGATCATGTGTTTCTCAGTTGCAGTTTCCAGACCATCCCTATGCTGGCTTTCCTGCCTCCTCCTCTAATCACCTTTTTTCAGTCCCTGCTTCCACTGGTTTCAGTTACAACCATGGAGTTTCTAAGGGCACTAGGATTCATGACTTCCACCATTCCTATGCAATCTTTCACCAGGCTTTATGTGAGAAAACTAGTGGTTCCCAAAGTCATTTTGGCTCCAACACTGTCATCCTTTACATTTTCTAGTCCCTCTTCTTCCATGCCTCAGACTTGAGCTTTATCAATCAATTCATCAGCTGTCTCTCGACCAGGGACTTCCTTTTCAGCCAACAGTTCTCTCTCAGGAACTTTTTTTTGGATGCCTCAGTCACAGGCCGGGTAGCGTCTTTCAGCTTCCTTGCAGCATCGTACATGGAAGACTGTTCCTGTTTTGGTTCTTATGCAGCTAAGAGAGTTTCTGAACTCCAGGCTCTTATGTTTGTTCCTCCTTTTTTGTTTTTCATAGGAACAGGGTATCTCCTCATACTATTCCTTCTTTTATGCCCAAGCCGGTTAATGAATTGTTTCTTAATCAGTGTATTAATCTGCCCTCCTTTTTTTCTTCTCCACAGTCTGCTAGTGAGAAGATTCTTCACACCTTGCACTTGCATAGGCAGCTCAGATATTATTTGGATAAGACATTTGCAAGTCTGAACAACTTTTTGTTTCCTTTCATCCTTGATCTCTAAGTTTGGCTGTTTCTAAGCAAACCATTTCTTCTTGGATCTCTACAGCCATTTCTTTTTGCTACTCCTTTCATGGAAAGAGCCTTTCTGCCTCTGCAAAGGCTCCTTCTACCAGGGCCTTGGTTTACTCTGATGCTTTTTTCAAACAAATGGATTACAATTCCATCCTTGAGGCTGTTACTTAGACCTCTAGCCATACCTTTACTAAGCACTACAAGTTAGCTGTTGTTTCCAGAGCAAGAGCTGGCTTTGCCAGAGCTATTCTGCATAGATTTCCTGAGGGGTCTTCCGGGTCTTTCTCATCCCAAGTTACCTTTTGAGCTCTTGTACTCTCCCTTAGGTACAGTGATGTGGAAGGACATAGCACAGTTGTGTAAAATCTTACCATAACAGTAGATGTTCTTCTATTCGCTGTTCAATTCCTTCTCCCCCCTTCATTTCCAAACTTTTCCTTTTTCTCCTTTGGATGCACATGTTCCTGCTACTTCCAGTTTGATTCTTGGCTAGAGTGCCTTCTGTGCAGAGTCTGCATGTCCTCCCTGCATTAGTGTGGGTTTTCTCCGGGTACTTTGGTTTCTTCCCACGTTACAAAGACATGCTTCTGGAGCATTTCTCCCTGGGCCTCCGCTGAAAATTGGCTTCATTCCAAGTCAGACATTCAACTAACAAATGTTAATTAAATAAATAAATATAGTTTTAATAATGTTGCTGGCATACCTCCTGTCTCTCTTAGTTGAGAAATCTGGATAGAATGAAATTAGAAGAATGAAACTCTAATGTCTGACATGACTGACTGACAGAAATCGTTAGTGATTTAAACATTTTACAAGGGATAGGGCACAAATATGAGGAAAATCTGGGCCATTCTGTAAATCTCTGCACAGTTGAAAAGTATAGATATCATATTGCAGATAAGCATACTTGTCAGTTTTACAGAGTTTTGCAAATAATTGTGTTTTTTTTTTTATTTTGTGTTGTCTCTCTTAAATTATTTTGTAAAATGTTATCGAGCATGTATCAGTGGAAAGTCTGGCTGCTTAATATTGCTTCAATGGCTGGACATTTGTGCATTGGTATATGCTTGATGTACAGTGGGCACTCTGATTGGGCTATCCAATCAATATGCACTATTCTCCATAGCAGCGACCGTTTATTGTATAATAAAAGGGAAGATGTTGATGCTATTGAGGTTAACAACACAAAGATGTTCCTCTGTTCATGAAGCTGACAAAATTGCTGAAGATTTTATTACAAAAGGCTAGCATAACATAAGCCAAAACTACTAAGAGTTGTTTTCCTTTTTATTTATTAGAAAATGCAATGATAAAGTTTATTTTCAAAGTGGTCTTAGTTCCTGTAAAACTGCAACTGCCAAAAGAACTCAGGTTCATTTTACTGTTACATTCCAACCATCCATCAATCCACAGCTGATGAGTCTCATTACAATCCTATAATGTCCACACGAACAGTTATCACCATCCGTAGTTTATTAGGCAAGTGGAGAAGTGAATTTCCAAGCTTTTCTTCTGTAGGGCCTGCAGACAGACAGACAGACCAACACATATACTCATAAGCACACAGACATGCATTGTGCACACACACCCACACATGCACTCACGCAAGCACAAACAAATGTGTGGATGTGCACAAGGAGTCACATGCACACTGTTCACACAGCACACACATCACACTCATAGGAATGATTTAAAGTTGCTTATCTGCCGACAGCATATGCCTTTAGGATGTGGGAGGAAAATGTAGTACCCTGATAAAACCAATGTAAACACAGAGACGACATGAATACTCTGCACATAAGGCACTCCAGCTGAGATCCAAATAAGGAAAACCTCTTCTGATGGGTGACAATCGGTCTCAGTGTGCCTGTGTGCTGTCCAAGGTAACCCATCCTTTCACTTTGACAGCATCAGTTTTTAAATATCCAACTAACTTTACATTAAAATTTTGTGAAAAATGCAAGTCCACAGACTTGGTTTATTCACCAAGATACTCCATAGTTATAGCTCATTACATAAGGAAAAGGTGCAGGAGATTAAAGGGAGGTGTAGTGGAGCAATTATGAGACATAAGAAAAACGGTTTCGATCCACAAATCCTTTATCAAAATATATTGTTAGTTTGGATGCTAGCTACAATTGTATGTTTTCATTGTTAGAACTGGTTAATCAGTCTAGATATTATTTTTATGAATATGAAATATAAAGAGACAAGATATATTACACTACTTAAAGTAAACTTACCTCCAGGATTATTAGCACAATTACTGTCAAACCTATGTTAATGAAAATGGTTATAGCAGTAATTGACCATTTCCTTACCATTAAAGTGCTTGTAATATTTTAATGGGTATAACATTTTTTTGTAAAATGGTCATTTGATAAAATTTTTCATTTATGTATTTATGTGTTGATTTATTTATTTATCTGTTTGAATTTGTTTACTGGGTGCAATGCATCGATCAACTGATCTATTTCAGTCCCAGCCTAGCATCAGAAACTTTATAAAATAGACCAGAGTATAATAGTGCATAAGTATCAGTAAAAAAGTACAATGGTACTGTAATGTTTTAAGGTTAAATGAAGGAGAGTATTTTCAATTTAAATTATTAATGATGGCATCTTAATTTACTAAATTTGAAAAAGCATTATAAGTCAAAGTTTTAGTAAGTTTGAATCTGCATGAGCTTTTTTCTTATGTGCTCTGCTTAGGAGTTGGTTCTAATTTGTTTATCTGAAGCTGTTTTCTGTTGTAAATTCTGGCTTAACACAAGTGAAGAATTAAATTAGTATTTCTACCCAACCTTCAGGATTTGTGGATTTCTTCAATCCATTTTTTGGAATCCAGTGCTTTGCTGATGCTTCACTCACTCACTCACTCACTCACTCACTCACTCACTCACTCACTCACTCACTCACCCACCCACCCACCCACCCACCCACTCACTCACTCACCCACCCACTCACTCACTCACTCACTCACTCACTCACTCACTCACTCACTCACTCACTCACTCACTCACTCACTCATTCCATGTATCCCAGAAACTATTTTAGCTCATCTTTCTTGCTTGTGGTCCTTCTGTTCTTAAAAATTACTACAAATTGTAGACCTTTATCTCTTCTTACCCTACACCAGACTATCATCCCTTCACCTCTGCTACATTTCATTGCCTTCTTTGAGACAGTCACCACAGCCATGGACGAGGGGGAAGGGGGTGCACACTGCCTATCTAGACCTGGCCAAAGTCTTCGTTACTATTCCCCACTTGGGTATAATAGATAAACTCTCTCAACTAGACATCAGTCCATATGTTACCAGATGGTTAGCAAACTGGCTCACTGATAGAATCCACCTAGTCAAAATAGGGGAAGCCACCTCAAGCAGTAGATCCGATATGAGCGGTGTACCCTAGAGATTGGTCTTGGGGCTTCTGTTGTTTGGGATATAATTTTCTGAGGTGCAGGTCGAAACCAGTGGGCTATGGCTGACCAAGTCTGCAGATGACTGCAACCTGGGTGCTGTCATCAATTCTCCTAGTGATGTGGACATCCTCCAAGACAGTGTCACCCAAACAAATAACCATTACCAGAAAAATTGCCTCAAACTGAATGCCGATCATCATCCCCTTTGGGGAGTCCCCACAAATTATCACATTAATAACAAGGTGCTAAGCATGCAATCAGTTGTGAGGGACTTGGGGACCCAGGTTGATAGAAAACTGACATTTGACCAACATATTGCCTCCGTTGTATGGAAAGGTTTCTACATGGCCCACCTCATTAGTAAGGGTATCTCATCCAGGGACAAGGAGGCCATAACATTCCTGTATTCTTCCCTTATAGGGCTCATTATTGAGTACAATGCCCCTTTTGGCATGTACCTCACAAAGCACATGCAGCAGCTGGAGAGACCACAGAGGTTTCTCACCAGTGGAATCCAAGGCCTCAAATATCTACCCTACACAGATAGGCTAAAGACCCTGTCCCTCTACTCAGTCTCATACAGACTCCTCAGAGGTGACCTCTGCCTGGCATACAAAGCAATCTCAGACTCTGCCTTGATGGGACAGCTTCATATCCGCAAGTCAAGCTCCACTCGAATAACCCATATGAGCGATCTCAACCTGCTCTGTGACATCGATAGGACTTGTTGCCGGGACAGATTTGTGTCCCAGAGACTCCCCCTTCCCTGCAGTAGACTCCCTCTCCACATCAAGCAGAGTACCTCATTAACCCTTTTTAAGCACAACCTGGATAACTGGATGGGGAACAGAAAATACACCCCTGCGATTCCACCTGTGTCCCTGATGGACAGGGGCATTAGGTACTGACTTGTTGCAACACGGACTAAATTCTTGGTTAGGCTTGTAAGGGCCTAGTAACTTTCTATGATCCTATGAACTGATTGTCTTTCTTAACTTCATTTAATGTGGTTGGCTGCATCCTGTGCCACTATTTCTCATTTTTGCTATTTTTCTTCATTCCTGAGACACTTACGTAAAATGAATGAGTGGCCACCTGCTTGCCAGCTATTCAAAGGTCGAATGGGCCATTTGAAAATCAAAAGATTTATTTTGTTCTCTGAGACCTTAATGGGAATTTAACACAAGTTATTTACTATGTAATTTCCACTGACCTAGCCCATGCTTGTTTGATTTGAAGAGACACAGACACACACAGACACGCACGCACGCACACACACACACACACACACACACACACACACACACACACACACACACACACACACACACACACACACACACACATAAAATGGGTATGGGAATCTGTCGTTCTGATTGCTAGCTATATGGGATGAAACTGATGAGCATTCACATCTGTTCAATTAACCATGAGATATAAACAGAACAAACATAGTCATACATTTGAGCTGTTTTCAAGCACCTGAAAAAGGGATGGCATTTGACACAAAAGCTTGTGTGTGATACACTGTACTGTTGCAATAAAGTGCCTTGACCATGGTTTCCTAAGCCAAATGTTCTGTCATTTTACTCTTTTCAGCTCATAGGTTCATAGATTCATAGGTGTGTATTAGGTTAACGACCATAAGGGCCTTTTTAAGCCTAGTCATGCATCCCAAATCTCTGACAAGTTTTGGTACGCTTGATAAGCATAAGCAAGGGCCTGGGAGATAAAACATTTACAAGCAAGGGCCTAGAAGATTAACCATTTGCAGGCTGCCTGTGTCCATTAGTTACATAGGTGCCAAACCAGGGATGAATTTCCTGTTGCCCAACAAATTGTCCAAGTTACACTTGAATTGTGTTAGGGAGGAACTCTGCTTCACATGGATGGGGAGCCTGTTACAGAAATTGGGTAGACTCTGGTATTCATACATGTCTCTCCAGCATGTTCAATTTATATCAGAGGCAAGGTTTAAGTCTTTAGAAGGGCAATTCCCATGCAGTTTGTTTTGCAGGTATGCAGGAAGTCCATCAGAGTGGGGTATGGCAATGCCTTGCATGCCAGGTATAGATCTTCAAAATCAACAGTCTGTAGGAAACAGAATACATGGCTAGGGCCTTAAGCTTAAGAGAGTCTGCAGAGGACATGTTACTTAAACCCTGTATTCCTTTAGTGAGGAACATTTGTGAACATTCCAGTTGTTGGATATGCCTGGTTAGGTACACACCAAGGGGGGCACTGTACTCAATGATAGGTTTGGTGAATGGCGAATACAGTGAAATAATGATTTTCTTCCTTCTGTTATACAGCCTACTGATGTTGTGATTCCACCAGGGTTGCTTGTTTTTTGAGTTTGTTCAACACTTCTCCTGGTGGGTACAGCTGAGACATACCTCTCTAGACTGTAGGAAGAGAAACATCATGGAGCTCTTGGAATATGTATGCCAGGCAGGTATGACCTTAGCATTGAGCAGCATTTCACCTTTTCCAAGGATGATGCCACAATACAAGCAAAATATGACTGACTTTAATAATTTGCTTAGTTTCTGGTGTCATTCTAAGGGGAGTGCAATACTTGTTAACATGGATGGAGATGGTGAACAAGCCACACTGTTTTGCTAGAGATAGTTTGCACCTCTCTCTTCTAGGCTTTCAAATATTAGCTAAAACAATGTCCCCCCATAGTGCCTTTTTAGGCAATGCCAGACTGAAAGTACTTCCAACATAGCAGATCAAAGCCAAGAAAAGGTGCCAAACTAGGGATGAATTTTCTGTTGCCCAACAAATTGTCCAAGTTGCACTTGAATTGTGTTAGGGAGGAACTCTGCTTCACATGGATGGGGAGCCTGTTACAGAGATTGGGTAGACTCTGGGATTCATACATGTCTCTCCAGCATGTTCAATTTATATCAGAGGCAAGGTTTCAGTCTTTAGAAGGGCAATTCCCATGCAGTTTGTTTTGCAGGTATGCAGGAAGTCCATCAGAGTGGGGTATGGCAATGCCTTGCATGCCAGGTATAGATCTTCAAAATCAACAGTCTGTAGGAAACAGAATACATGGCTAGGGCCTTAAGCTTAAGAAAGTCTGCAGAGGACATGTTACTTAAACCCTGTATTCTTTTAGTGAGGAACATCTGTGAACATTCCAGTTGTTGGATATGCCTGGTTAGGTACACACCAAGGGGGGCACTGTACTCAATGATAGGTTTGGTGAATGGCGAATACAGTGGAATAATGATTTTCTTCCTTCTGTTATACAGCCTACTGATGTTGTGATTCCACCAGGGTTGCTTGTTTTTTGAGTTTGTTCAACACTTCTCCTGGTGGGTACAGCTGCCTCTATTCAGCTTTTAACATGCTTGTATATGGTTTTGCTGAACAGTTCTGAGTAGGCTGCAGTGTTGTCAGGGTTTATGTGGGCTTGAAATGTTATCACTTAAAAGTATGAAGTTAGCCTTAAGAGCAGTTTCTGAATATTCCAGGGTTAGCTAGAGTTACAGGTTTTATTCCTACTTCAAAGAAGACTATTTTCTGGCCTGACCTTACCAGAGAAAGCATTACACTAGGGGGTATGCAGCACTCTACCATATTAGTGAGGACCAGAACCAGTATGGTCGCATCCCTCATTGGTGTACTGACAATCTGATCCAGGGAGTTTGTGTTTACAAAATACAGAAATCTCTGCATCTGTATGTTTGGTGTCATATATGATTCGCAGTTAACAGTGGGGTAATTAAAGTCGCCCATGAATAGGGTATTGGGTTGGATGGTGAGTGTTTCCAATAAGTTTAAATACATGGTATGGGTTTCCTGGGTCATAGAAGGGGATGTGTAGCTTGCATGGAAATGGTATTGGATTTTACATACGATGAGTTGAACTTGGAGAAGCTGAAGTGCATTACCTTGTTTGACCAGCCTTAGGGTATATTTATTTTTGATGTAAATCGAGACACCTCCACGTTTAGTTCCTGTCTGTGTAGTAGCTGGCCTAAATGTGTGAAAGGCGTTATAACATTGCACTGTCTGTGTCTTTCTGCAGCTTTAAACCATATTTCAGTGAGTGCACAGACGTCAGCATTCTCTAGGGTGAAGAGAGCTTCTAAAGAGTGGAATTTTTTTGTTTAGACACCTAGCACTGAGCAGTAACACCTTTAGATTTTCTTGGCTTTGATCTGCTATGTTGGAAGTACTTTCAGTCTGGCATTGCCTAAAAAGGCACTATGGGGGGACATTGTTTTAGCTAATATTTGAAAGCCTAGAAGAGAGAGGTGCAAACTATCTCTAGCAAAACAGTGTGGCTTGTTCACCATCTCCATCCATGTTGACAAGTATTGCACTCCCCTTAGAATGACACCAGAAACTAAGCAAATTATTAAAGTCAGTCATATTTTGTTTGTATTGTGGCATCATCCTTGGAAAAGGTGAAATGCTGCTCAATGCTAAGGTCATACCTGCCTGGCATACATATTCCAAGAGCTCCATGATGTTTCTCTTCCTACAGTCTAGAGAGGTATGTCTCAGGTCATTTATACCCACATAGTCTATGACGGAGTCATACTGGTAATTGTGGTCCAGTGCCTTGAGTGTGTATGTAATGTGATGGATCCTGGCCCTGATAAGCAACTGACCACGACTTTCTCCTTACTCAACCAGGTGAGAGGCCTCATGTCTCCCTCATGTGTGTCTTATCTGTGAAATTTCACAGGCTCTTTCCATGTCTGAACTACTGTTGCCTCAATAGAGGATCCATTCTGCAAAGGAAAAAAAAAAGTGTTAACTGGGAAAGCTCACTAGACCTGGTTGACTCGAGAGCAATGTCTAATTACTCAACATTTTCAGAGTCTCACTGTAGGCAAATGGAGTTTGTGGGAGACAAATCTAGGAGTACTGCATGGTGCAGGTTTAGGAAGAAATATTAAAAGTTTTGAGAGATGTGCTTTTTGCTCCACCACTTTCTTCGAGGCTCCTGTTGTCAGCTGATCTTTATTTTATACAGACTTTTGGGAGAGTAATGGTAATAGTTATGGGAGATATGCTTCCCCATACCACATGTCAACATTGCACCCCAATGAAACTAACTATCTCCAATCCCTGATCGCTACCAGGAGATACTACAGGATACCTCTGAAAATATCAGTAATTCACAGCTTCACTACACCCGTTTCAAAATTTATCTTGCTGGTTTTCCCAGCTGCCAAGTTGCTTGCTGATTGACCTCTGTTTCTTTAGATTTGTTTTAAATTGTATACTTATGTAGCCTTTCCCTAAGTCTCTTACTTATAGTTTCATGTTTGACACAGAACGTTGCTTTCTTGAGTTATGCAGGGATAACATTTAAGACCCTTACAACAACCATTCACAAAGTGATTGGGCTTCCCTACATCCATAACAATGAATTGATATGGGTACCCCAGCACTTGTGCCAATTCCTTGCATTGGAATACAACTCATACAAAGCATAGATTGATATCAGGCCTATCCCTGTCTTTCTCATGTTATGAAGAAGATGAAAAAGAGAAGCCTACAGCTCAATACACAAAAATGCTGCAAGGTATAATATCCATACAGGAACAGCAACAGATAAAATACAAGTAAAAAACAACAGAGACTACACTACCAAATAAAACTATTATTCAGTTAATTTTGTGACTCTATCATTGCCTTTATTAAGGAGCAAAACACTCAGTGTCATTCATGTTCAAACTCCTATTTTGAGACTGGTGCAGGAAAGCTGAATCTGGCAGCTGAAGTATAATAATTGTAAGGAGAACTATGGAGTATTCAAAAAATCAAAATGAATCCTCTTTGCATCTCATCCTTTGAATGTCATTTAAAAAGAGCATAAATCAGCAGTAGTTCAAACTAAGCAGCACTACTCTGTTGGTAAAATTAAAATGCAATTTTCTGCATAAATAAGTACAACTTGATGTTCTTCACTGATAGCATCTGAAGAACTCCTCATAGCCGCATTTGTTCCATAAGTTTAATTTTATGCATCTACTGCAATAAGGTTGTTTACCCACAGAAGTTCGACACTACCTTTTCAGCTCACCATTTACCAAAACTCAAAAAATCTATAAAAACACAACTAAATCTTTTTTGTGGGGGACAACTGCCCCTGCAGCCTGCACCCACCCCAAATGGGTCTATATATTATAGTACTGAAGTTTTAAAACTTCAAATGCTATAATATCGACCCGTTTTTGTCAAAAACTCAAAATAGCAAAGCCACGGAACTTCAAAATCTTACCTAGGGTAAGATTTTGGTTGTCCATTCCATGGCTTCGCTATTTACTCTACTGTGGTGGGAAGGTTACAGACTGGGGTAAGGTAAGCATGCGAACGGAGGTTACTGTCTGGGTTAAGGTAAGTGTGGGAACGGATTGGGGTAAGGTGAGTGTGCGATAGTTAGTGACATTAGGGTTAGGGAGTGGGTATGGTGAGTGTGATAGTTAGGGAATTTAGGGTTAGGGAACGGGTAAGGTGAGTGCGATAGTTAGGGACTTTAGGGATAGGGAGCGGGTAAGGTGAGTGTGCGGTAGTTAGGGACTTTAGGGTTGGGTTAAGGTGAGTGGATAGGTAGTAGTGTAGGGTTAGAATTATGGTTTTGTTAAGTTTGTGTGTGGTTTATTTATTTTGGTGGCATTCGCTATTTAAATCATACAATAAGGTAATATAAACGCCCCCAAATTATATATACCAACTCCACAGTCACACCACAGTAAAGAAAAGGGGAAAAAAACAAAAGTATGCTGCCAACTCTCACAAAACATTACACTGCCATTACACAGCCTTACAATGAAGACACAATGGTAAAGTCAGTGATGACCCATAAGCATGCCCTGTAATAAATGTATTGATATTGAATAGTGTTTTGTCTCATTTTTGAGGTAATGTATTCACAAGTCTTATTGTCTTTGCCTCATCTATTCATCCATCAATCTATTCTTTTGTCTGTCCATTCCCTCAGCCAACCAGCCAGCCAGTCACCTGCTTTCTGTACTGTTTGCTGCAGTGAGTTCATGGAGGTAACAAGCGGAGAAGGACTGGCCAAACTTCCCTATCACCAGCATTATCCAGTTCATGCTGTGGATTTTCCAGATGTGATTCAGTGAAATAAGCAATACAATTCCCACCAAGTCCTGGGGCTGTGCTGAGGGTCTCCTCCCCAATTTATCCATATACCTCCAATACTAGTTGTATGTATGACCTCATCCCCTCATTTATCACCCAAGTCTCATGTCCTAAAATAAGGATGGGGCATAGAAGGACCCATAAATGTAGTGCTCTGTCCTATATGACTTGGTTCTTATTTCATCATATTGTACTACAGTGCCTACAGTATTACCGTATCAATACATATATACTTAATTTCTGGCTTTGCATGTTTGATAATTCCTTTTTTTGTAGGTATTCTGAAGTGCATGTTGATATATGAACCATTTGAGGCCATAATTTTCTGGTACAGTCCAAGCAGTTGCCTAATACTGCAGCAGAAAACTTGAGGTTTTCAGAAATAGATATTGCTTTGCTTTCTACAGATCGTTCTGTTGACATACAGTAGACTAGTAAATGACATTTGCTGTCATTGCAAACCTTTTTGTGACTACTACTTGTTTAGTAATATTTATTGTATTCTGTCCTTTTTAACAGTGGGTCTCCGTGACATTTTCAAAACATGTTGTTCCTTACTATCTGTTTTTATGAAGCATTTGTACTGAAGAAGTTAAAAATCAGTCTGTAACAAATCAGTAAACAACCAACCAAATCTTGAAAAGAGCACTAAAAAATAATTTAAAAAATAGATAAAATTACAAGATTATATTAGTGGATGTCAGGCTTCAGCTTTCTGTCCATTTTCTGCTAGCAGTATTTAAATTTATCCAGCTCAAGAGATGGAAATTTAATTGTGTATTATTGATGCTGTGCCAGTCAAACAGCAATTTAATTAACAAATCACAAGAAAGTTTTCTTTGGCACCATCACTGGCCAACAAATTAGAAGAGAAATGTATTCTCCTTAACTACTGCAAAAGAAGATGAAAATGTCATTAACCAATTACTTTGTAGCTTTAATTTACTGGGGGATCAGATCTGGTTTGTATAGATAGAGTAGATAGCTAATATTAATGTATTGGAATCAAAATCCAAAAGGCAACTGTCTTTTGATTTATAATGGTCAAAGTTGTATTTTAGTGAAAAATAACAATATATAAAAGATTCACATATTGGTTAATTTAAGTCAGAAGTGACATGTTTTGATCTCCATCTAGACTGATGTCTCTCTGTGCTAAATAACTTCTGTCTTTTGAAATGAATCTACCATTGTGTTAAAAAATATTTACAATTCTTTTCTTGATGATGACAGATGAAAGCAGTTGCTAAAACAGTTTGGAAGAATGTTGTTAATTGTCTCTTCTTCCAATGGAAATCCTTGCATTTCTTAGAGAAATACAATTAGAATGCAATTAAAGTGCATTAGCTATACAGTGTCAGTGGTGCAAGAGGTAGCACCTTGACCTTTGGTGCAGAAGCCTGTGGGTTCTAGGCCCACACCATGTAGATGGATTACTGATACTGCAATGCAACATAAAGGGTGGGGGAAGTTGCACTCCTGAGGGTGCCATCCTTCAGATGAGATGATAAAAAAGGCCCCATTTACTTGAGTTGGTGGTAGCTCAGGTAGGTGTGAAAGATCCCAGATCACCTGTTGAAAAGAGTAGAGTCATTCATTTAACAAGTCTTAAATACTCACAATATGAACTGAATACGTAAAATAATATTTGTATTATTTATATTATTATGCATAAACTATATACATTGATGTTATATTCACTTTTTTACATTCAAAATACATTTATATCTGACCCACTCTACTTTCCACAGCCACATTCTTATTTATTTAACATTTCTGATAAATTACATTTACCATTATACATACTTTTTTCACTCTTTGGTTCAACATTATCCATGTAAAATTATATATTTTTAGCAACCTTTTCAATATACAATTTACCTTTATAAAAACATATTTGATGGTATCCATATCAATATTTTTGTATCCATTAATTTTTCTAAATATTAATTCTAATCTGACTTAGTCCATAATGTAGCAATTCTTTCACATTTCAAAAAGACATGTTCAGTATTTTCTACTTTATGACAGTAATTACATATTCTTTCATTTTTTTATATTGCATATTTGCTTTGACTGGTAATTTCCTTATTGTCAGTCTCCATAACAATCATGACATTCCACTCTTTTCAAATCTTTCATTTCTTACTTTTATAGCTCTGATTTTCACTTTCTCCAATGCTTTCCATGTTTATACATAAAATTATTTCACCATTACATTTTATACCACTTTTTTCTTTAATCATCTAAATCTATACTTACTTTTCTACATTACAGTCTTCTCTTGGTATGCTTTCATTTCCTTATTCATATACTATTTTAACAACTTTTTATCATAGCCTATATTTTTTATATTTATTTTCCAATAATAGACTTAATAAGTCGCCATTGTTTCCTTTAACCATTTAAATATTTCATATAGATGTAATGAAACTGCAAATGCCACTGGATTTAGAAGGCCTAAGCCACCATCCTCTTTTGCTAAATACAGCACACCTGTCTTTACAGGATTAAGATAAGATCCCCACATAAAGGAGAGGATAGTATTAATAATATATTTTTCAATTGATGACATACTAAACAAGCTAGCTGTATAAGAAATAGTTCCTTATACAATAGAGTTAAGCAAATAAACTTTTTTCTTGAAAGTTTAAAAGATCTCCAAAAAGAACACATATTTTTGACTTTTCATAACATTTTTCCATTGTAGAAATATGACATCTTATTTTACAAATGAAATACCTAATGACATTATTTTTGAGAGCTAAATTCACTACCTTTAATCCTACCTTCATGCCCTAAACCTTCACTTTTTTTCTACATACCAATTTTATCTAAACACAAATTCAACTTGCTTATAACTTCTTCTATTCCATTCTAATGTTTAGCAACTAGAATGATGTCATCTGCATATCATAATAAGTATATCAATATTTTTCTTTGATCTTTATCTAACATTACCACGTACTGAATTAACATAACAAGTTATTGTATTCATAACTAGTGAAAATTTAATGTTACTAAAAGGACATCCTTGCCTTATACCTCTTTTAATACTTATTTTTTCACTCAGTCATCCATGAATCAAAACTTTAATTTTGTTCATTGCATATGCTGTAACATAAACATTTCTAATTTTCATACTTAAATTATAAGCTTTCAGTATATCTCATAATGTATTATGCTGAATTGGGTCAAAAGCTTTGCTTTGATTTCCTATCATAATCAAAGTCTTTTCTTGCCTGTTTAGTGTGTCATCTACAATTTTTCTAAAATTCATTAATAATACTTGACATCCTTTTCCATTAACACTATATATTAAATCTAATAAAATATTTTAAAATTTTGATTCCATTTTTCTGTAGTATTTTAATAAAGATTTTATAATCAGTATTATTCAAAACAATTGGCCTCCAAATTTTTATATCTTTTCTCTGGCTTTTTAATATAAATATAAAATTCCACTATATAATTCCTTATATTTAAATCTTTCATTAAACCATTTATTTAATGCTTCTATAAAATACATCTTTTGACTTACTGTCATGTTAGTATAGATTTGATATTCCAAGCTATCTGGATCCACTGCATTTTGTATATTTACTTATATCCTTTGTTCTTTAATAATATCTTTAAATAAATCTTTTATATATTCTACAATTCATATTACATCTCTTTGGTTTTTCTGTACTATCCCTTTTTCATCTATTAATTCTCTCATACTATCTTCCTTAACTATTTTATTTAAATAAGGAGCTATCTCTTATTTTTTACCTTGTAGGAAATATCTTTGTTTATAAAACAATTTTTGTGGCTTTATTGCATGTAACTCTTGTTATTTCTTAAAATATTCATTTTGTATCCTTTCTAAAATTTTAAGTAGTTCTTCACTTAGCCTACTATAACTCTTTCTCTTGCTTTCACTTTTTAAATTGCCATCCTTGATAACATTTTTATATTCCTTTATAAAAGACATCCACCATACAGACCATTTGTTATAGAACTGTTGCATACTTATGTGATCTTCCCATAATTCAAACTTTCTTTTTTCACCATCACCTACCCTTAATTCTTTTTAGACCTTTTCCTATCTTAACATTACTAACAGTGTCTCTGAATTCTATACAAATAGCTTCATGATCAGAAAAACCTGTGTCTAATGTACCTTCATTTTTTTTATCTCCTATCCTTCCAAAAGCAAAAAATCATCTGTGTTCTATATATTTCTCTACTATGTGTCCACGAATTCTTCTTCTTCCATATTCTTAACGCCCCACATCTCATGGTTTCTATAACTTGCATCATTCCCTTTCTGAAGTTACAGCTGAAGTCTCCTACTATAATACCATCCATATTAATAGCAATGGAATAAAATATTAAGGCAAACATACCTTATCTTTCTTCACTAGTTACATCTACATGTAATACAAGTATTCTACAGACTCCATCTCTCCATCTAACATCACTAACCATAATCCTACCCATTAATATTATAGTAATATCCTGAACATAAATCTTGTCCTAAAATCCAGTATATCTCATTACCCTATAGACATTCTGTTTGAAATCTTTCTTCCTTCATTATAAATCTTATATCTTCTAGTATAATGATATCACAGTCATTTTTTACGCCATTCTATAATAGTCTTCTATGTTCTTAAAACTGTTAACATTCAGTGCTAATATCCTCCAGTTAACATTACTTCAATCTAAGTAAATGTTCGAAGGAAAAAGAACAAAACCTTCACTATTTTCTTCTTCTTTTCCTTTGTGTTTTACCTAGTAATTTATTTCTCTCTCTCTCTCTCTCACACACTCTTTTTCCTATATATCTTTCTTTTTCTTCTTTTTTTTACTTTATTGCAGGTAATATCTTCTTTGTCGCTAACTTCAATACCTTCTTCTATATTTTATTCTTGCTTTTTATGTGTCATACTTTATTATCACTTTTTACTGTTTTTTCTGCATTTTTTCTACATGATTTTTCCCTTTTCCTTCTTCACTTAATACGTCCATAACTCCTTGAATTAGATCAGACACAGTAGCTTCATGTATTTCTACTGTCCATTCTTTACAATCTATCCAGATACGACCTACCCTATTACATCTATAACATTTAACTCACATTTTTGCATCATGACCTATCATACCACAAATAAAACATTTTCTTTTTATGCAAAAGACAAACAAATTATATGATTTTCCACAGCAGATACATCTATTGAGTTCACCTCAATATTTAACAACACATTTTAACCATCTATGTTTATAATACTAGGGTTTATGACTGATTTTATCATTTTTCATCGTTAGTAAAACATTGCTATCCCAACCCACAGTCCATAATCCTCTATTGTCAAAAACTTTATAAAGGTCCAATACATCTTTACATGTGCTATTTAAATGTCTTTTTGAAGTCTCTCACTTGATTGCTTTTTTAAATTGAAAATGAAATTTCTTCTTAGTGCTTTAACTACATAAGCATCCCATGGAGTACAATCTTTCTTATTTTCATATTGAGTCAACATTTTCTTTCCATTGCTTGACCATTTACAAAAAATATATCCCAAAACGTTTCTTTTCTTATATGAATGAAACCGCTTGCCTCTGCTGGAGAAGATCCTAAAAGTGAAATAACATTTTCAGATACCTTATACTTTTCTATTTATCTTTCTTCCTTGGAGAAAATCCAAACAGTATAATTTCCTTTTTTTTTTTGAAATTTGTCTTGTCCCCCATACCACATCATTCCCACTTGCAGCTGCACTTTTCCTCACACAATTTCTCTAATAAAATATCCTGCAACCCTCTCAACTGGAGAGTTGTAATAATACATCCCTCATCACACCTCTTCTGAATCTGGAAAGGGTTTGACTGCCTTTTCTTCAACTATGCACCCTTCCACTGTTACAAAAATATCCATAGAAGACTCACTTGTCTTCTTACCATCATTCTATCCACTGAAACTCCACTAGTATGCATATATACCTTCTCTTTCAATTCTCTGACCTTAGACACAGATGTAGATGGCTCAAGTACCTTCTCTTCTCTCTTCTTATCTCTCAACACATTTTTAAGCTGATTTGAAGGCTTGACTGCCTTCTTCTGCTCCAAATTACCACCACACAACACTATTCACTCCATTGCTGTAACTCTGCTTCTCTGAGCAACCTCCACACCAGAGACAGAAGCAGGGAATGCATTCACAAAAAGGTCCCCCCCTCACACTGAAAAAGAGTAGGGCTTCTTTATTAAACACTATATCATATTTATATTATTTTGCATGTTATATGTTATTTAAAGTTATTTAAATTTTTTTACACTTATACACTAGATTCCAGTCTTTTTTTTATATTTTCTTCAATATTTCTAATATCGTTTTTCCATTAAATTTTATCTCATTTAATCTTTAATTCCATATAGTCCATATTGTATAAACATCTTTTCATCTATTTTCCTTCTATCTTTTTCTCCTTTTTTACCATAATACCCATATTCTACCATATTCACATGTATATCTTTTATTCCTTTAATACCTTCCTAAGGGTGGTGCAGTGTTGCAGTGGTTAGCATTGTCACCTCATAGCAAGAGGTTCTCTGACTTGATTCTCAGCTGGTGTGCCTTCTGTGCGGAGTCTGCATATCCTCCCTCCATTCGCGTGGGTTTCCTCCAGATGCTCCAGTTTGCTCCCACATTCCAAAGACAGGCAGCAGGTGGATTGCACACTCTAAATTGCCCCTAGGTGTGAGTGTGCATGTGAGGGTGTTATGGATGAACTGGCATGGCAGGGCAAGCCACCTGACAGTGTAAACCTTTGCTCTAGATGATTGTCGCTCTTGAAGTGACACCCCAACCCCATGTGTAAAAATGGGAAAAGGGGCTGTAGATGGATGGATGGATGGATTCCTTTAATACCTTCCACAATCTTATTGTCATATTATTTTTCCCTCAGTTCCTTTACCCTTTTACAACTTAAAAAAAACATGTTCTGTAGTTTTGACTTGACATACTTGCTACTATTACTATTTCTTATATGGCAAATTAACTTTCACTGCTAATTTCTTTATTGTTAATCTCCACAAAAAATATCTACAGTCATAATATTTTACAACACTCTAATCTCATGTTTCAGTAACTGCACAGACATCAGAATCTTCCAAGGTGAGGAGTGCTTCCAGGCAGTGCAGGATTTAGACCCCTGGCACTAAGCAGCAGAACCTTGAGTTTTGGGTTTTGGATTTTGTTACGTTGGAAGTGTTGTTGTTTTGACATTGCCTAAAAAAAGGCACTATGGGGAGCTGAACACCTTTGCCAGTGTCTGAAAGCCTAGAGGAGACAGGTGCAGACCATCTCTGGCAAAGTTAAGCCAATTGTTGAAGTTGTCATTTTTTGTTTATATTGTGGCATCATCCTGAGTGAAGGCAAAATGCTGCTTAGAGCTATGAACATACCTGACTGGGATACATAATCTGAGAGTTCAGGCATGTCTCTCTTAATATAGTCCAGAGAGGTACATCTCAAATAATTCACCCCAACAGGATGATGATGGAATCATAATAGTACTTGTTGACTGACTTGATTGTTGCTTGACCTGATGGATCCTGGCACCTGAGAGGGAGCCATCTGTGATCCTTTCCTTGTCCAGCCTGGTGAGGGAGACATCGGTGTGTCTCACTATGGAGTCACCTCTGACCAAAACATTAGGTTTTGAGGTGTTTTGCCTTAGGGGCTTATTTGCTGAGACACTGGGGTGTGTGTTATTCTGTGTAGTGGTTTCTATTTGTATTGAAAAGTGTTCAAGTGTTTTTTGTTCAGGAGGTCTCCGATCTTTTGGAAGGCTTCTAGTGAATACCTGCATGTGTGTGGGTTTATGAGTCATGTCCTTATTTTGTGTGAGAGGGAAGTGGTTATGCTGACAACCTAGATGATGTTTAGTTTGTCATTACTTGAGAGTATTGTGTCCAATTGCGTAGTGTAATTACATTTCTGAAATAGGGTATTTGTTTATTTTAGGAGTAAGTGGTCATCAGTATACATGAGGCAATTGCTACATTTCTTCAGGATACCCATGTCAATCAGGCTGTCTGGAGAAATGATGGGAAACTGTCCATTCATTATATCAGGGTTTTACCATATGTACTAATAGGAAAGGCAGTGGGCTAGTTTGAGCTAGGACTACCAAAGAGACTTATTTTAATGAAGGCTAGGGATGGTAACTGTGCAACACTACTCAGGGCACAGCTGAATTGCTCCTAGAACAGCAGGGAAGCTTGGGAGAGTTGTATTGACAGTTGTCTAGGGAAAAATTATGTTTCAAGGCTTTTGTGAATATACAGGGCACTGCTAACCCCCACTATGCAAAGCACAGCAACATGCAAATGTGAGGCTTAAATAAAAGCAAGAATAAATACTTTTATGTTTAGCTACCAATTGGAAAGCACACAATGAACCTTCCTCCAGCAACCCCCAACTCAGACAAGGCTGGTTTTACACACTTCTACCATAAGGTTGCAGGGAAACCCTTCCTAATGTAAGATGGCTAATTTAGTGCTCACGTGTATTAATGCTGTCTTTTGGCTTTTCCCGGTTAGGAGTCACCACAGCAGAACTCCATTCTGCTAATGATTAGCAGTGAATTTTTACGGTGCGAGTTGTCAGCCCAACGCCCAACCTTCAAAGAAGGCACACCCATTCACGCACGCACCTATCTGCATGTCTTTAGACATCACTCGACCATGGGGAGGACATGCAGACTCCACATAGAAGGCACTCCAGCCGTGAATTGAACAGGAGAACCTCTTGCTGTGAGGTGACAATGCTAACCACTGCACCACCATGTCTAGATTTCAGCAGATCTGAATCTAGGCTGTGCTATAAAGGCTAACAGCATACTTAAATCAAGGGCAGAAAACCATGCAGTCAGAAGCAGTAACAATCAGAAATAATGCAGCAATGTGAAAAAAACACAGTATGAAAAGTGCAGCCCTCTGGACAAAGTATCCCTTTTCTGATGTAATGTAGAAGCACTGGCTTGTTAACTAATTTGCCGAGTGAAACTGAAGGGTGGGGGAAGGAATCCAACTATGTGCCCTCGGCTACAGTGATCAGAGTTTTAGCAGCTAAGATCTTCAGTCCTCTGCACTGCTTCTCTGTATCTGCTTCCATTCAATTTGTCAATTTTGTGTTGATTTAGACATTTTTTTGTACAACAGACATGTTTTTTAACATTTAACATTAAGCTGTTTTTTTCTACTTTTATTCCATGCAGTGACACCAGTATTAAATACAGTATGCAGAAAGCTGCCTATAATACACCTTTGCTGTAGCAGTGAAAAGGTTGTAGCTAACAAAAAATAGCAACCTATAAGTGCTTTGTCTCTAATTTTCATATTCATTTAAATCTTTCTTTGAAATGATTTTTTTTTTGTGCAAAACAATTGCTTTTCCTGTTATTGAACCTAATGATTCCACTGTTGCATAGGTTGTTTTCATTTGTGTAACATTGACTAATCTTTGTATTTAAAGTCTATATTTGTTTACAAATGTTTCCCACATGATTACACAGTGCTTAAGTTTTAATAAGTAAAGCTTATAACAGTTTTACCCGCAAAGCCCACAAAATCAGCCAAAACTCAATGTTCTTAAATCATCTTCAGCTTTATAAATTGTATACATGTATGTCCCTGATTCTAACCCATTTCTTAAACTGTAAATAAGGTACATACCAGCAGCTTAAATGCACTGGGAATATAATTTACTGACTCAAATACAAAGGTGCTGCATAGGTTAATTAAGATTATTCACTTTATTATTTGCTATAAATACTTAAGTTAATCCTTTCCTTTACATTAGCGTTAAAAAATTGCAGTGAAACTATTAACAATACAGTGTCAGGCATTTCTACTGCTTACATGAATCATTGCTATATCTTTTTTTTCTATGAACCTGTTTCTTCTGTACATCATTAAGCCATTCCTTAAAACCTTGCTTTCTTACCACACTTATCCCTCATTGGCATACAGGTGTGTCCTACCAAAAGGAAGAAAGACTGAAAACAGCATTATCAACACATATGTGCATTACTGGCTCCATGACATAGGATTTAGACTTTAACAATAGAACAAAATATATAGGAAAATGATTATTTTAACTGTTACGGCTCAGGCTTTCCACCCTAAATGTCATTTAACAGCTCATTAGCACTCTGTAGACTTTGAATCAATAAGCTGAACTATGCCAAATTCCTTTGTACAAATAAGATTGCCAGAGCAGAGGCTGGCACTCAAACCTCTCACCTGTTCCTGTTTTGGAGAAACATATCTATTTTCAGGCCTAATTTATCCCTTGGGATAATTTTCTGAATTTGACTCACCATGTATGATTTCAGAAGCTGTCTAGTATACAGAAAAGCAGACTACATGACCAAATGTTAGTGACACTAATAATTTCTAGAAAGAAGACAAATATCTTATGCCTCTCATTTCCAGAAGCAAAAATGAATGACCTGTGTCTGGTAGAATTTTGCTGCACAGTTCATTAAATTCCACAGATTTTACAGTGTCACTTTGATAATGTGCTTATAGTTTCTATCATTAGATGTCCAGATTTTTGGTTGTTTATACCTACTTTTCAGGGGGCCTTTGTACCTATTTTCAAAGTCTGCTGGTTGCATACCTCTCAAATGTACAAATTTTCGCAGAATGCCCAGATTTTTGCTTCATATTTTTGGTCCATTTTTCATAAAATTGTGGTTTTCTAGCAAATTAGCAACACATAATTAATGACTGAAGTTAGAAAATAATGACATACATTTGAGTTTCAGACTTCATACCCTTCAGAAAATTCATGCTAAGGAAAAACCTGTTATTCTAGCAACTTTCCACATTTGTAAGAGCAATATTTAAAAAGTGTCCCTAGTTTGGGGACTTTGCCCCACTTTTATATATGGCTTTGTACAGATTTTTTGCTCTAAGAGGTTGAGAGGTACGGCTGGTTGAGAGGTATGCGGGCACCAACATGCACCTGCATTACTTTTCCTTCACCATTTCAGTGAAATGCAGAAACTCTGATGCAACACCAAAAGAAAGTCACCTTAAATAAATTCCTGCTTAAATGGAAACATGTTTCTGGTGTTTCTGGAGAGGTGCAGTTATGAGTCAGCAATGTAAGGGAAAGTTCAAGACAAGTGGATGCAGTGATTTAAAATTACTTAATATAAGGAAGGCTGAATACTTTCCTTTACCTGACTTACATGTATGGGTACTTCATATATATATAAAATGAATCCCGTGTCTTCAGCTGACAAGATATGTTTCTGTATTGGGTAGATATAAAATGTAAATTGAAAGCCTACATTTGATGGATGGGTTGCAACTACAGTGTGTCTCTTCATTGCAAAGATAGCTTATGTAAGAATCTATGCTGTGTCTTTATTCTATCTGGCTGACTGCTCCTCCCAGAGGACCTGGCCTATAAACACCCATTTCACTCTGCAGACGTACTTTATAACAAAGTGACTGGATCAAGTTAATCTGTCTTGCAAGGGATGAAGAAGACCGACAGTATCCCCAAAGGGAAGAATGACCCCTCCACTCCCTTTTTGCCTGCTCATCAGCATTGAAACACAACCCTTAGGACATCTTAAATTCACATCACCAAGGCACATGACAAAGCCGTCTGTTCTGCTAATGGTAATCATTGAGATCATCAGCATACATTAAGCTGTTGTAAGTAACACATTGTTATATTAGTTATTTGCCCTTTCTCTTTGAAAAGAATGTTCCCACAGTTGTGGTGGGAATTTGCTATTTTTATTCCTGTCTCCTCATCTTGTTGAACTTTTTTATTTATATTTTAAAGGAAAGGTAGGAAAGATAATCACAAACACATGTAGTCATATAATACACTGCTAAAATATAAGGTAATATATAGCAATACATTATAAATGAATACAAATAATGATTTTTTGCAAAAAATGATATAAAATATGCAGACAAATCATAAAAAGGTTAATTGCAGATTAAATGTGTATTTGCGTTTTGTATTTTAACTGACCCTTTGCACGTGAATGCTTCACCTGAACTGCTTTTTGTTGTATTTGGAAGGTGTGCACATAGGTCATCTTAAGTTTCTGTTAGATAAAGAGAAGAAAAGCAAGAACCTTTGAATACCAAGAGAAATCTTTATTAATGCTTCGTAGCTGAAAAATGGGTGAGGATAAGATGACACTCCGAGCTAAGCTGGAAGAAGGAACATAGTGACGAATGCATTCATTCATACAGTCGGCGAATACTCACCTGCATTATTTGTAACTAGGTTTCAGATACCACTGTTCCCTGTGAGACACAGTTCGGAAATGGTATAAGGAGTAATGGATGTCACTAATACTCACCTGCATTATGTGTAACTAAGTTTCAGATACCACTGTTCCCTGTGAGACATAGTTTGGAAATGGTATAAGGAGTAATGTGTGTCACTAATACTCACCTGCATTATTTGTAACTAGTTTCAGATACCACTGTTCCCTGTGAGAGACAGTTCGGAAATGGTATAAGGAGTAATGTGTGTCATTAATACTCACCTGCATTATTTGTAACTAAGTTTCAGATACCACTGTTCCCTGTGAGACACAGTTTGGAAATGGTATAAGGAGTAATGCATGTCATTAATACTCACCTGCATTATTTGTAACTAAGTTTCAGATACCACTGTTCCCTGTGAGACACAGTTTGGAAATGGTATAATGAGTAATGCATGTCATTAATACTCACCTGCATTATTTGTAACTAAGTTTCAGATACCACTGTTCCCTGTGAGACACAGTTTGGAAATGGTATAAGGAGTAATGCATGTCATTAATACTCACCTGCATTATTTGTAACTAGTTTCAAATACCACTGTTCCCTGTGAGACACAGCTTGGAAATGGTATAAGGAGTAATATGTGTCACTAATACTCACCTGCATTATTTGTAACTAGTTTCAGATACCACTGTTGTCTGTGAGAGACAGTTCGGAAATGGTATAAGGAGTAATGTGTGTCATTAATACTCACCTGCATTATTTGTAACTAAGTTTCAGATACCACTGTTCCCTGTGAGACACAGTTTGGAAATGATATAAGGAGTAATGCATGTCATTAATACTCACCTGCATTATTTGTAACTAAGTTTCAGATACCACTGTTCGCTGTGAGACACAGTTTGGAAATGGTATAAGGAGTAATGCATGTCATTAATACTCACCTGCATTATTTGTAACTAGTTTCAGATACCACTGTTCCCTGTGAGACGCAGTTTGGAAATGTTATAAGGAGTAATGCTTGTCATTAATACTCACCTACATTATTTGTAACTAAGTTTCAGATACCACTGTTCCCTGTGAGACACAGTTTGGAAATGGTATAAGGAGTAATGTGTGTCACTAATACTCACCTACATTATTTGTAACTAAGTTTCAGATACCACTGTTTCCTGTGAGGCACAGTTTGGAAATGGTATAAGGAGTAATGCATGTCATTAATACTCACCTGCATTATTTGTAACTAAGTTTCAGATACCACTGTTCCCTGTGAGACACAGTTTGGAAATGGTATAAGGAGTAATGTGTGTCACTAATACTCACCTGCATTATTTGTAACTAAGTTTCAGATACCACTGTTCCCTGTGAGACACAGTTTGGAAATGGTATAAGGAGTAATGCATGTCATTAATACTCACCTGCATTATTTGTAACTAAGTTTCAGATACCACTGTTCCCTGTGAGACACAGTTTGGAAATGGTATAAGGAGTAATGCATGTCATTAATACTCACCTGCATTATTTGTAACTAAGTTTCAGATACCACTGTTCCCTGTGAGACACAGTTTGGAAATGGTATAAGGAGCAATGCGTGTCATTAATACTCACCTGCATTATTTGTAACTAAGTTTCAGATACCACTGTTCCCTGTGAGACACAGTTTGGAAATGGTATAAGGAGTAATGTGTGTCACTAATACTCACCTGCATTATTTGTAACTAAGTTTCAGATACCACTGTTCCCTGTGAGACACAGTTTGGAAATGGTATAAGGAGTAATGCATGTCATTAATACTCACCTGCATTATTTGTAACTAAGTTTCAGATACCACTGTTCCCTGTGAGACACAGTTTGGAAATGGTATAAGGAGTAATGCATGTCATTAATACTCACCTGCATTATTTGTAACTAAGTTTCAGATACCACTGTTCCCTGTGAGACACAGTTTGGAAATGGTATAAGGAGTAATGCATGTCATTAATACTCACCTGCATTATTTGTAACTAGTTTCAGATAACACTGTTCCCTGTGAGACACAGTTTGGAAATGGTATAAGGAGTAATGTGTGTCACTAATACTCACCTGCATTATTTGTAACTAGTTTCAGATAACACTGTTCCCTGTGAGAGACAGTTCGGAAATGGTATAAGGAGTAATGTGTGTCATTAATACTCACCTGCATTATTTGTAACTAAGTTTCAGATAACACTGTACCCTGTGAGACACAGTTTGGAAATGGTATAAGTAGGAATGCATGTCATTAATACTCACCTGCATTATTTGTAACTAAGTTTCAGATACCACTGTTCCCTGTGAGACACAGTTTGGAAATGGTATAAGGAGTAATGCATGCCATTAATACTCACCTGCATTATTTGTAACTAGTTTCAGATACCACTGTTCCCTGTGAGACGCAGTTTGGAAATGGTATAAGGAGTAATGCTTGTCATTAATACTCACCTGCATTATTTGTAACTAAGTTTCAGATACCACTGTTCCCTGTGAGACACAGTTTGGAAATGGTATAAGGAGTAATGTGTGTCACTAATACTCACCTGCATTATTTGTAACTAAGTTTCAGATACCACTGTTCCCTGTGAGACACAGTTTGGAAATGGTATAAGGAGTAATGCATGTCACTAATACTCACCTGCATTATTTGTAACTAAGTTACAGATACCACTGTTGAGACACAGTTTGGAAATGGTATAAGGAGTAATGCATGTCATTAATACTCACCTGCATTATTTGTAACTAAGTTTCAGATACCACTGTCCCCTGTGAGACACAGTTTGGAAATGGTATAAGGAGTAATGCATGTCATTAATACTCACCTGCGTTATGTGTAACTGAGTTTCAGATACCACTGTTCCCTGTGAAACACAGTTTGGGAGTGGTATAAGGAGTAATGTGTGTCACTAATACGCACCTGCATTATTTGTAACTAAGTTTCAGATTCCACTGTTCCCTGTGAGACACAGTTTGGAAATGGTATAAGGAGTAACGCATGTCATTAATACTCACCTGCATTATTTGTAACTAAGTTTCAGATACCACTGTTTCCTGTGAGACACAGTTTGGAAATGGTATAAGGAGTAATGCATGTCATTAATACTCACCTGGATTATTTGTAACTAAGTTTCAGATACCACTGTTCCCTGTGAGACACAGGTTGAAAATGGTATAAGGAGTAATGTGTGTCATTAATACTCACCTGCATTATTTGTAACTAGTTTCAGATACCACTGTTCCCTGTGAGAGACAGTTTGGAAATGGTATAAGGAGTAATGCATGTCATTAATACTCACCTGCATTATTTGTAACTAAGTTTCAGATACCACGGTTCACTGTGAGACACAGTTTGGAAATGGTATAAGGAGTAATGTGTGTCACTAACACTCACCTGCATTATTTGTAACTAAGTTTCAGATACCACTGTTCCCTATGAGACCCAGTTTGGAAATGGTATAAGGAGTAATGCATGTCATTAATACTCACCTGCATTATTTGTAACTAAGTTTCAGATACCACTGTTCCCTGTGAGACACAGTTTGGAAATGGTATAAGGAGTAATGTGTGTCACTAATACTCACCTGCATTATTTGTAACTAAGTTTCAGATACCACTGTTCCCTGTGAGACACAGTTTGGAAATGGTATAAGGAGTAATGCATGTCATTAATACTCACCTGCATTATTTGTAACTAAGTTTCAGATACCACTGTTCCCTGTGAGACACAGTTTGGAAATGGTATAAGGAGTAATGCATGTCATTAATACTCACCTGCATTATTTGTAACTAAGTTTCAGATACCACTGTTCCCTGTGAGAGACAGTTTGGAAATGGTATAAGGAGTAGTGCGTGTCACTAATACTCACCTGCATTATTTGTAACTAAGTTTCAGATACCACTGTTCCCTGTGAGACACAGTTTGGAAATGGTATAAGGAGTAATGTGTGTCACTAAAACTCACCTGCATTATTTGTAACTAAGTTTCAGATACCACTGTTCCCTGTGAGACACAGTTTGGAAATGGTATAAGGAGTAATGCATGTCATTAATACTCACCTGCATTATTTGTAACTAAGTTTCAGATACCACTGTTCCCTGTGAGACATAGTTTGAAAATGGTATAAGGAGTAATGCATGCCATTAATACTCACCTGCATTATTTGTAACTAAGTTACAGATACCGCTGTTGAGACACAGTTTGGAAATGGTATAAGGAGTAATGCATGTCATTAATACTCACCTGCATTATTTGTAACTAAGTTTCAGATACCACTGTTCCCTGTGAGACACAGTTTGGAAATGGTATAAGGAGTAATGCATGTCATTAATACTCACCTGCATTATGTGTAACTAAGTTTCAGATACCACTGTTCCCTGTGAAACACAGTTTGGAAGTGGAATAAGGAGTAATGTGTGTCACTAATACTCACCTGCATTATTTGTAACTAAGTTTCAGATTCCACTTTTCCCTGTGATACACAGTTTGGAAATGGTATAAGGAGTAATGCATGTCATTAATACTCACCTGCATTATTTGTAACTAAGTTTCAGATACCACTGTTCCCTGTGAGACACAGTTTGGAAATGGTATAAGGAGTAATGCATGTCATTAATACTCACCTGCATTATTTGTAACTAAGTTTCAGATACCACTGTTCCCTGTGAGACACAGTTTGGAAATGGTATAAGAAGTAATGCATGTCATTAATACTCACCTGCATTATTTGTAACTAGTTTCAGATACCACTGTTCCCTGTGAGACACAGTTTGGAAATGGTATAAGGAGTAATGTGTGTCACTAATACTCACCTGCATTATTTGTAACTAGTTTCAGATAACACTGTTCCCTGTGAGAGACAGTTCGGAAATGGTATAAGGAGTAATGTGTGTCATTAATACTCACCTGCATTATTTGTAACTAAGTTTCAGATAACACTGTACCCTGTGAGAGACAGTTTGGAAATGGTATAAGTAGTAATGCATGCCATTAATACTCACCTGCATTATTTGTAACTAAGTTTCAAATACCACTGTTCCCTGTGAGACACAGTTTGGAAATGGTATAAGGAGTAATGCATGCCATTAATACTCACCTGCATTATTTGTAACTAGTTTCAGATACCACTGTTCCCTGTGAGACGCAGTTTGGAAATGGTATAAGGAGTAATGCTTGTCATTAATACTCACCTGCATTATTTGTAACTAAGTTTCAGATACCACTGTTCCCTGTGAGACACAGTTTGGAAATGGTATAAGGAGTAATGTGTGTCACTAATACTCACCTGCATTATTTGTAACTAAGTTTCAGATACCACTGTTCCCTGTGAGACACAGTTTGGAAATGGTATAAGGAGTAAAGCATGTCATTAATACTCACCTGCATTATTTGTAACTAAGTTACAGATACCACTTTTGAGACACAGTTTTGAAATGGTATAATGAGTAATGCATGTCATTAATACTCACCTGCATTATTTGTAACTAAGTTTCAGATACCACTGTTCCCTGTGAGACACAGTTTGGAAATGGTATAAGGAGTAATGCATGTCATTAATACTCACCTGCGTTATGTGTAACTAAGTTTCAGATACCACTGTTCCCTGTGAAACACAGTTTGGGAGTGGTATAAGGAGTAATGTGTGTCACTAATACGCACCTGCATTATTTGTAACTAAGTTTCAGATTCCACTGTTCCCTGTGAGACACAGTTTGGAAATGGTATAAGGAGTAATGCATGTCATTAATACTCACCTGCATTATTTGTAACTAAGTTTCAGATACCACTGTTTCCTGTGAGACACAGTTTGGAAATGGTGTAAGGAGTAATGCATGTCATTAATACTCACCTGGATTATTTGTAACTAAGTTTCAGATACCACTGTTCCCTGTGAGACACAGTTTGAAAATGGTATAAGGAGTAATGTGTGTCATTAATACTCACCTGCATTATTTGTAACTAGTTTCAGATACCACTGTTCCCTGTGAGAGACAGTTTGGAAATGGTATAAGGAGTAATGCATGTCATTAATACTCACCTGCATTATTTGTAACTAAGTTTCAGATACCACTGTTCCCTGTGAGACACAGTTTGGAAATGGTATAAGGAGTAATGTGTGTCACTAACACTCACCTGCATTATTTGTAACTAAGTTTCAGATACCACTGTTCCCTATGAGACCCAGTTTGGAAATGGTATAAGGAGTAATGCATGTCATTAATACTCACCTGCATTATTTGTAACTAAGTTTCAGATACCACTGTTCCCTGTGAGACACAGTTTGGAAATGGTATAAGGAGTAATGTGTGTCACTAATACTCACCTGCATTATTTGTAACTAAGTTTCAGATACCACTGTTCCCTGTGAGACACAGTTTGGAAATGGTATAAGGAGTAATGCATGTCATTAATACTCACCTGCATTATTTGTAACTAAGTTTCAGATACCACTGTTCCCTGTGAGACACAGTTTGGAAATGGTATAAGGAGTAATGCATGTCATTAATACTCACCTGCATTATTTGTAACTAAGTTTCAGATACCACTGTTCCCTGTGAGACACAGTTTGGAAATGGTATAAGGAGTAATGCGTGTCACTAATACTCACCTGCATTATTTGTAACTAAGTTTCAGATACCACTGTTCCCTGTGAGACACAGTTTGGAAATGGTATAAGGAGTAATGTGTGTCACTAAAACTCACCTGCATTATTTGTAACTAAGTTTCAGATACCACTGTTCCCTGTGAGACACAGTTTGGAAATGGTATAAGGAGTAATGCATGTCATTAATACTCACCTGCATTATTTGTAACTAAGTTTCAGATACCACTGTTCCCTGTGAGACATAGTTTGGAAATGGTATAAGGAGTAATGCATGCCATTAATACTCACCTGCATTATTTGTAACTAAGTTACAGATACCACTGTTGAGACACAGTTTGGAAATGGTATAAGGAGTAATGCATGTCATTAATACTCACCTGCATTATTTGTAACTAAGTTTCAGATACCACTGTTCCCTGTGAGACACAGTTTGGAAATGGTATAAGGAGTAATGCATGTCATTAATACTCACCTGCATTATGTGTAACTAAGTTTCAGATACCACTGTTCCCTGTGAAGCACAGTTTGGAAGTGGAATAAGGAGTAATGTGTGTCATTAATACTCACCTGCATTATTTGTAACTAAGTTTCAGATTCCACTTTTCCCTGTGATACACAGTTTGGAAATGGTATAAGGAGTAATGCATGTCATTAATACTCACCTGCATTATTTGTAACTAAGTTTCAGATACCACTGTTCCCTGTGAGACACAGTTTGGAAATGGTATAAGGAGTAATGCATGTCATTAATACTCACCTGCATTATTTGTAACTAAGTTTCAGATACCACTGTTCCCTGTGAGAGACAGTTTGGAAATGGTATAAGGAGTAATGCATGTCATTAATACTCACCTACATTATTTGTAACTAAGTTTCAGATTCCACTTTTCCCTGTGATACACAGTTTGGAAATGGTATAAGGAGTAATGCATGTCATTAATACTCACCTGCATTATTTGTAACTAAGTTTCAGATACCACTGTTCCCTGTGAGACACAGTTTGGAAATGGTATAAGGAGTAATGCATGTCATTAATACTCACCTGCATTATTGTTAACTAAGTTTCAGATACCACTGTTCCCTGTGAGACACAGTTTGGAAATGGTATAAGGAGTAATGTGTGTCACTAATACTCACCTGCATTATTTGTAACTAAGTTTCAGATACCACTGTTCCCTGTGAGACACAGTTTGGAAATGGTATAAGGAGTAATGCATGTCATTAATACTCACCTACATTATTTGTAACTAAGTTTCAGATACCACTGTTCCCTGTGAGACACAGTTTGGAAATGGTATAAGGAGTAATGCATGTCATTAATACTCACCTGCATTATTTGTAACTAAGTTTCAGATACCACTGTTCCCTGTGAGACACAGTTTGGAAATGGTATAAGGAGTAATGCGTGTCATTAATACTCACCTGTATTATTTGTAACTAGGTTTCATATACCACTGTTCCCTGTGAGACAGAGTTTGGAAATGTTATAAGGAGTAATGCGTGTCACTAATACTCACCTGCATTATTTGTAACTAGGTTTCAGATACCACTGTTTCCTGTGAGACAGAGTTTGGAAATGGTATAAGGAGTAATGTATGTCACTAGAACCTTCCACATTTGAGACAGGTGGCATCACATGACAGTTATTTGGTGAAATTGTACAGTTAAAACCAGTTGTGGACTTTGTCTCAGTCATGTGCAGAAATCCAGACATGGATTCATGAATAAAGAGAATTATTTTCTCGCTGACCAAGAAGAAGACAGGAAAATACAACACATGGGATTTCGGAAATGCTGTGCTTCATTTGTTGCTTGTTGTCTTGCATTGGTCAATTAAAGAAATAGCTCTTTATCCAAGGTGCAAAGGATAGTTTCTCCTGTAAAGTCTTAACATCAAGCTCCTTGCAAACCAGCTAGATGGTCACAGATGTTTGACTAATATCCCATAAAATAATCAGTGCCTCCCCCTTTATTCAAATACACAAGACCTTATTCTCACACCTTCCTTACTAGTGCACCTTAACTACACACCCCTACTACTATTAGGGAAAGCAATATATGCAGAAAGGATGAAAACATCTACAGGAGTCACACCATTCAAAAATGACCCATTTAAACGATGAGAAGAACTGTTGGTGAATCAAAAAAGTTAGTGAACCTAAAGTAAAATTAATTAATAATTGTATAAATTATGTTATAATATGGGAATGTTAATCTGAGTGATTTGCTGTATGCAGAGAGACTGACTTTAGGAAAATGCTTGTTTAGAACTAGCAAGTGACAACAAGAAGCAAATGTTTCCATAAGTCTTCTGAGTTGTACGGTGGCACTCCTCATCATTTTACCTGGCTGTTGTGAAGTTGCTGCATCTTGTGGTTACTGAATCACTTCGAATGATGTTATTGCAAAGTCTGGGCATAAGATTAGTCTGTTCTTCTTGTACAACTCATCGTATGCTAGGTGTGAATAAAATTAGTGATAGATACCGATGTAAGTATACATACAAACAACACCCAGTCTGATCACTCTTAAATTGGCTGGCTCCCCATCTCCCTCTCTCTGTTTCTAATGCACGTGATCAAGCTGGGCTCACTTTTACATGATATAGTACTTCCACTGATGTGTCATTGCTATATTTTCAGATGGAATTTTAGAGGTCTGCAACTGAATCTTACTTAATACTAGTGCAAGTCATTATAAAGACAGAGAATGCTGCTCAGATACATAATATATTTACCAAGGGAATGGACATGGAAAGAGGGTATGAAAACAGTGCATACTGCTGTACCATAAGATTTCCATGAATCCGACTCTGCCTCCATTGGTTTGTAGGTTACTAAAAATGCAAGGATTGTAAAAATGCAGCTGTTGTGATTGTGCACTTACGCAATTAACTGGCATTGACAAGCATTACTTGTAGACTTATGTGCATGCACAGAGGCAGTTACAGACCCACACACTCGCACAAGCACACATGTATATGTATACACACACACACACACACACACACACTAATCCATGCATGCATTCATCCACATGCCCTCATCAGATTGAAGGAAAGAGAGAAGCAAGGCAAAGAATTGTTGATGCCAGTGGGAAAATATCCAATATCAAGGACTTAAGTTCTAAGATACAAAAAAAAGTTTTGTCATCACATTAGTTAGAGGACTGTTTCATTGGTTGTTTTCATTTGAGTAAAAAGTATCTTGGCAATTAGCCAAATTTCTCAATATTTTACTTTATTTATTTATTTTAAATATCATCTATTATGGTAAGTTTACTTACACAACTGCAATTTCTGCAACTGAAGACCATAAGTAGAAATAGGAACAAAAACAAACATAAAATAGTAGATAAGACTTATATAAGGAAGAGTATATCTAAAGAACTCAAAGCTGCATATAATACGTAATGAACATAGTATATTGCAGTATAGATTATGGTATACATAGCCACAATACATGTACATAGTCTTAAGTCATATTATCCTGCGTCTCTGAAGCAGATATATTTTTCTTTTTAAGATGAGCTTTTAACATTTTCTTTTAAAAGTTTGTTTTGCTCATCTTAGGAATAGCATTCCAACAGATAGGTGCTGCCTTTGAGATTTTTTTTCTTTTTACAAATAACTTGGCACAACCAACACCATGTTTTATTTATTGCTTCTTGGGGAATAATCTTGCTCTTTTTCAGATATTTTTTTGAGGGAAGGCAGTAACCATTTTGTAATAATTTGAAGGTAAGTGTATTTAAAAGTAGCTGACCTCTGGCTGTACAGGTAGTCAGTGGGATAAGAGGCTGGCATAATGGTTATAGCATTTGCCTTACAGACACAAGGTACAGGGTTCAATTCTCACATGGGGTAACTGGCTAGGCTTAAAATGGCCCACAAGGGCAGTTAGCTTAGTATTAATCTATGAACCTATGAACCCATTATTTGGCATTTGTTTACCAGGCAGGTCTGACAGGGCAAGTAGCCCCTTTTCAGCAGAGGCCCAGGGAGAAAAGCTCCACATTTAGACAATACCATATTACAATAATTCAATAGTATAAATAATAAGCAAAAACAAAAAAACAAAAGTACAGCTTTTAGATAAACAATAAGAAACAGGTACTGAAATTCCAGTTGTACTAGAATCATCAAACAGCGGATGTCACAATAGTTTTTACAGAGGCTGCTAACACAGGCAATACTAGTATTTTATAAAAATTTAGTTTACAAAAATCAGTGATCATTCCTACAGAATGAAACTTCTAAACATCATTATAAAGGAATCTAGACTCACGATGTTCAAAAGTAATGGACGCAAGTTGAGAGATACTGATGTGGATTAAGATTAATATACAAGTAGAGATTTCTTGGAGAGAATGAGAGTTGTATAGCTGTTGGTGAGGTTTGAGAAGATTGTAGGGCGATATGGGGTTGACTGGGAAATTAGGCGGAGTGGAAATAAGAAGAGACTAAACATTGGGAGATGGGGCAAAAATCTGTTCAGCCTGGTAAGGAGCAGGAGCATAACCAGATGTCATTTATATAAGTCTTTAGCAGGTTTGTAAACTATGTCAGGTCACTGATGTTTAGAATATTCTTAGGGTCAGAAATCCATTTTGAGATGAGGTTTGAGTAAAGAGAGTCTCCAAAGCTGCTGTTCGATTTTTGTAACTTTTAGCAGTAATTTATTAGAGGATCTCAGTGTCCTATTGTTAGAGTGGATTTGTACTAGGCTGTGGATGGATGGCTGGACATTTATCAGGTAGATATATGACAAAGTGCATTAGGGTAAGCTGGTTAAAGGATAAGAAATTTGGTAGTTCTGCCTATTTAAGTTTTTGGAGAGCAACACAGTGAAGGGTTCTGTGACATAAGTTAGCGAATTTGGCAGTCTTGTGGTAGCATGTTTCTATTTATTTATTTGTTTATTTATTTAACAGTTGTTTACCAGGATAGTCCGACTGGACAATAGGTGTCTGTTTTCAGTGGAGTCCTGGGGAAAAAAGTTCCACAAAGTTACAAAGTAGTTTAGAAAAAGTGATTAACAATAGGTTAAAAAATGATTAACAACAGTTAAAAAGGTGATTAAAATATTTAAGAGAACATCCTTGAGTAAGGGTAACATTGATTAACAAAAGCTAAGAAAACATCTTTGAGTAAGGTTAACAGTTCAGCAAAAGGCAAGGTTGTAGAAGCGTATGATCACAGTACATTTTGTATATCCAGTTGACTTCATAGAAATAAAAAGAAAAGTAGTTATTTAAACTATGTACAAATCTGCCTCGGTAGATTATAATCAGTGAATAGGGTTCTTCAGGGTCAGCCATGAAGAATAGTCTGGATGAAGTGGGTTCAGGAAGGGTCATTACCGTTACATATATGTTTTCATAAAGGTGTAGTTTGAGGAGCTTTTTGAATGTGGTAGTGAAGTTTTATAGCCTGAGGTCTGGGGGTAGGGTGTTCCATGTTTTAGCAACTTTGTAAGGGAATAGAGATTCCCCTGAGCTGTTTTTACATGGAATGACTTTGATTAGGGCTTTGTTACTGGAGCGCAGTTCCCTGTTGGTGCTATAGAAGTTTAAGCGGCCTGTTAGGGCAGGGGTTTTATTAGGACGGTATAGTAATTGATGGGCTAAGTTGAGTTGGTGGAAATGAAGTAAGTTTGAAAATTCTAGCCAGTGAAGTCTATGAACGGATTGGCAGTGGTGAGAGTGTGATATATTATTGGTTGCAAACCTAGCTATTTTGTTGTAGCAAGTTGAAAGTTTGTTCAGGTCAGTTTTATTTAGATGTATTAGTACTGTGGATGCATGGAGTATGGTGTAGCTTGACTTAAACAAGGAGCTTGTTTAAGTCAGTTTTTCTGAAGCTTGTGAATACAGGTGACGCATACATTAGTGTGATATTTGGTGGATCCTGGCGATTGCTTGTCTAGAAGAGTTAGTTAAGTTAAGTCTTAATTCTATAGAGAGAAACTAATTTAATGTGAGATTTTTTTTTTAATTGCAATTGATGTATTCAAAGTGCATTTGGCATGCTGTTTATCACTTTTTCTCCTTGAGAATGTTTAACATTTTGAATTCCTTCTATGGAATCTATTTCCAGCACCCCACCCAGGCATTTCCTCTTCTCCACCACCCTTTCAGTGAACAAATATTCTAGCAGATGCAGGAAGTAGTTGACCACTTTAATTTAATCCCTGTGTCACCTCTTACTGCCCTTTCCAGTCAGAATGATCCCATCACAACTCTTTGCCATGATCCTGAGCACCTGTATCATATTCAAAGTAGCATAGCTAGAGAGGGGAAAAGGGGGCAACTTCCCAAGGTGCAAAGTGTTAGGACAAGCAATTGGCCATCCTATCCGTCATCCCAATTCCCGATCACTCTTTAGTGCAATACTGGCTTTTGATGAAAAAAAGTCTTGCGCTCTACCAGTCTCTTGATACATCTTTTCAACTCTAGTCTACTCATCCTTCTAGTATCTTTGCTTTGATGCTTTAAAACAGCCTGTTGCTTTTCTCCTTGTGGAGCCTTTCCAACTTTTCAAAGTACTCAAGTTGCAGCCCGACAAACCCCCATGAGAAATGGATAACTTTAGTCTTTCCTACTGAGGATACACCTCAGCATTTTATTTGTTGCTATTACTACCCTCCCAGTTTGGTCCTTGTGGTCCTGTCCAAGGGCGATCAATATCCCTAGTAAGCACTCCACACTGCTGTAAGTGACAGAGTTTTCTCTAGACAGGAACCTGCTATCAGGAACCACCTGACTACAGACCTGCTGCAGACATCAAACATATAGACACCATTGAAAGCTTCAAGGATGTAAAGAGCATTACTTTACTGAATCTACCTGCAACTGCTACCATGATAATGGTTAGGGAACTTATCATCCTATGTCATGAATACTACTGTACATTTACTAAACTTTTCTCGGCCTCTTAATGTAGTATCTTATATGCAAATATTTTACACATATATAGGAGTATAATATTTTTATGTATATGATAGCATTGTATTTTATGCACTTTTGTATATATGTATTATCTATTTTTTCCATACACTCTGAATGGATTTTTTGATGTTACTCTATCTGCATTCACTCTTACTGTATTATGAATTTTGTTATGTATTCATTTTTTATATATATTATTGTTGATTAAAGACCCTGATATATTTTCTGCTCTTTGAGCTTGGGGCATGGCTGAAAAGGATCAACAGACCAATCCACTTACACGGCGAGCAAATCATATATTAACAAATAAGTAAATAAATATCGACACAAATTCACTCATGCGTATTTGGCTGAGTCTGAATCCTCAGGGAAACCTGGTACTTCTTGAGCATCGAAGTTACTGGCTGAAGCTCCTTAAAACCAAGAAAAAAGATCCAACTCAGGTAGGATTGACAGTTTATTCAGGTCAAAATAGCAATTGCAATGTCATTGCTAGTGAAACAGGTGTGCACCACCATAAAACCACTGGTGGCCATAATCAGGTGCAAGCTGTGGTCAGAGAAGCCTCTGTGGTCAGCAGAGATTAGGTTGAAGATCTAGAAGTGGAAGCAGAGATCTTCAAAGAAGTACTCGGGGCTCTAGCACGTCAGGAAGAAGAGGAAATAGGTGGAATCAAATACGAATGGTAGCACCACATAAAAGCATGTTTGCAGATAGCAGAACAGATATCCCACGAAGTCAGCTGTGAAAATAACATGCATAAGAAAAACTGGTGGTAGAATGAAGAAATCCGGGAAGTTATACAAAGAATGAAAGAGTGCAGGAAAAAGTGTGAGACAGAAAAGATGGAGTAAGCTAAGAGGGAGTACTGGTTGACAAATAAAGAGGCTAAGAGAGAACACAATGGCAAAGAGAAAAGCAACCAGAAAACACTACCAGGTTTTGGATAGTGATTAATCAGATGGCAAAAAGAAGCTCTAATGGACTGCAAGGTAAGGCCAGAAAGATAAAGGAGATAGTGGGCAGGTGGCAGGGACACCATCAACAATCTGCTCACTAGTCCAGAGGAGATAACAGCAGATGTAAGAAGTGCTTCAAGAAGCTTCCGAATGAAGAAACCCCCCCAAAAGTTGTACTGCCACATGTACGGCCTACAACAAAAGAGGACAATGCATCCATCTTAGAAGAAGGTCATTATGTATTAAGCAAGATGATGTCAAAGAAGATGGGGGGGGTGCAAAGGGAATGGAGTAAGATGTGGCCACATTATGGTTGGAGTGGGGCATGTACTTGCATGGCCTTCCCTTTAACAGCCCACCTTACAATTATGGACTCATTACAAAGGGACAAGAAGACTAGACCAGGAAAAATCTACACATGGTTGGATGATGTCTTTCTGCAAGGCTGTTTTGTCACTTTTGTCTGGCATAAACCACACCCATTTCAATCCTGAACAAAGTATGGAGGCCACCTTGGTGTAAAAACGTATCCAGGAGGGAGACAGTCCTGTCAAAGGGAACAATTGGGGTCTGTCAAGGGTGAGGTTTGTGGTCCAGATAACTAGGCTGATGGAGGTGGATTGATGGTAAGCTACAGGTATGTTGGGGAGAAATTGCTCCTGGGATTACTCATCACAGTATAGAAAGAGAGAGAGATGACTTGAGACTAAGCATCATAGTGCCAGTGTACAAGAACAAAGAAGCTATTCACAGGCACTACAGAGGTGTCAAACTCCAGTCATACTATATGAAAGTGGTGGAGAAGGTGATTGAAAAATGAATATGCACAGAAGTAGAAAATAAGATGGGAGGTGTGCAGTTCAGATTCAGAACAAGATGCAGCACCATCAGTATGATGTTAGCAAGAAGATGAAGATATGAAACAGTCCAACTGGGCATTGCAAGACCTGGAGAAAGCATATCACAGTGACCCAAGGTAGATGATTTGTCAACCCCTGCATTGGTTTGGAGCACCATAACCATTCTTAGAATCAATGCAGGTTCTGTACAGGGACCCAATGACAAAAGTACAAAAATGTTTGGACTCACTGAGGAGTTTCCATTGGGAGTAGGTGTGTATCAGGTTTCAACACTAAACCAGTCCATTTCATACTGAGGATGGAGTATATCAGAAAACAGGTCAGAGGGTTCCAAAAAATACAGACTACTGTATGCAAACAATGTGGCACTAGAAATAGACTCAGGACAGGAATTTCAGCAAAAGAGAGGGGACTGAAATGAAACTAATTGCAGGGAAGACAGTGTTCAAGACATAAAATATGGGAATTCAGAAGAAGCTTAAAATGGAAATAGAAGAAAATCATTGGAATGGGTTAAGAGCTTCGTCTATTTGGGGGGGGGTGCT
>NC_056743.1:82228109-82250609 GCF_019279795.1 Protopterus annectens
CTGAAGCTATATAGAAATGCAAATTCATGGGATGTTCGGTTTCTTGTTTTGCAGTAGTTTACATCCCTGTTTATTTTTCCATCAGTGTGCTGTACTAATATGTTATACGTTATTTGATGGGGTCCGTGGCTGAACTGCAACTTACAAGCTGCTCAGTTTTTTAATTTTCTTTTTCTCTTACAATAATTAGTGTATATCTGAAGATCCCCTTTCACACAACATGTAAGATTCTGTTTAGGATAGAAATATGCATTAATTAAATGAGAAGAAGGAAAAACGTATAAGTTATATTTTTATCACTAAAGCTTTATTTTTTGAAATTTGTCATACTTTTTGCAAGCTTGGGGAGAAAGGGTAGTATTTTAAAATGTCTATAAATGATGTGAAGCTGAGATTTGTGAAATATTAGCTTTACTTACTTTGTTACCATACATATTCCCATTAGTTTATAGACTTAAGAAAAGAACCACATAGGAATTTTAATTATCAGAATTTTATCAGAATTGTCATATTTTAAATCCTAGCAAACTGTAGCCAATTTGTATATTTTGATGAGGATGTACAATTAAAAAATAGAGTAAAATAACATAGCATGTCATAAGATACAAAAACTAGAAGAATAAACTGCAAATGCTTCACAACAGTGAAACACTGTCAACCAGGATCGGCTATTTTGTGCAAGCTGAATGATTCCTTTGAAACGGAGGTTGCAGGAATCTTGTGGACCTGCTTACAAAAGATTCCCATCAGTCAAACAAAAGCTTTTACAGGCACTGAAACATGCTATAACTGCTTTCTTTGTTCTATATTTTCATTTATTTGAGAAAACCATCAGCCCACAGCTCATGTCTTCATGCAGTTACAGATGATCAAAGCTGGAGTCAGAAGTTATCCCACAGAAGGAATCAATTTCTATACATTCATCTCCTTGCAACGTATTGCAGATCCTGTATGTGTGAAACTAAAACAAGGCTCACAACAGTAGCCCATGATTACAGGTGTACTTTGGTGAATCTGACATATGTAGCTACACTGAAAAGCACTGCTTTTTGAGACAAATGGGCCCTTTGAACCTGCTGTACCATTTTACTGACATCACCTGGGGGTGTACAGCACTTACTCACGCCTACCTCCTGCCCAAAGTCACCCAATAATCCCAGATCATGTGGGTTATTCTCAAGGATTATTTCCACTTCATTATGGACCTAGAAAATCTTTTTAATCTAGTGCAGACAATTCAGCTTACTATAACAAAATAACATTTGTGAATTCTGAATTATTAGAGACCTTAAAGTAATCCTAGTTCTGTAAACTAAAAAAACATCCCAGAGGTAATGCTAGGCATGTTCTGTTTTATTCGATTGCATGCTAGCATTTGATGACTTGCTGTATGAAGGTGCAAATTACCTTTTCCAGGAGAGAGCAAAAAAGACTAGCTTAAGGACTACATCAGTATTCCCCAGGCCATGACATAAACTGCATCATGGGACATAAGATGCAAAAATCAATGAACTTCCACATCTAGTTCAGTAGTACGACAGACAAAATTCTCAGTTCTGAATCAGGAGCTGAAAATTTCTTACATCTATATAAAAATCATTTTTTGAAAGTAGCCTCTGAAATGTTAACAGCAGAGAAAGGGAACTGAAATTAGGGGTCACCACAGCGGATCACTTGTCCACTCATGATTGGCAGTGGAGTTTTACAGTGTCGAGTTGCCAGCCCGGTTCCCAACCTTCCACAGAAGGCATGCACTCACACCTAGGGCCAATTTCGAGTGTCCAATCCACCTGCAGCATGTCTTTGGAATGTGGGAGGAAACCGGAGCACCCGGAGGAAACCCACGCGACCACAAGGAGGACATGCAGACTCCGCACAGAAGGCACCCCAGCCGAGGATCGAACCGGAGAACCTCTTGCTATGAGGCAACAATGCTAACCACTGCACCACCGTGGCCACCCTAAATCTAATATATTTACTACTGGTCTTATTTAATCAATAAGTTATATATGTTGTTGTTTGTCTTTCGGCTTTTCCCGGTTAGGGGTCGCCACAGCAGAACTCCGGTCTGCTAATGATTGGCAGTAGATTTTCACAAATGCCAAGGTGCCAGCTCAACTTCCAACCTTCAATGAAGGCACGCCCATTTACACATGTCTTTCGAATGCCACCCAACTGCGGGGAGGACATGCAGACTCCACACAGAAGGTACTCCCTGCACTCCAGCCGAGAATCGAACGGGAGAACTTTTTGCTGTGAGGCAACAATGCTACCGCTGCACCACCGCGGCAGTAATCAATAGGTTATATATGTGTGTGATGTATTTGTGTGAATGGGAACTGGGTATAGAGCCAAATGGCAAAGTATAAAATAACTGCATGCATTCATTAATGATGAACAATAAAGAAAATGCTTGTAAATCCCCATGATATATTTAAACAACATTGTCTTACACTAAAGGGTCTTTGCTCTGAGCACTTAATCAGCATACAAGTTAACCTAATAGGCCCACAATCCTCAACAGCAGAACATGACTAACTCTTAAAATTAGAAAGCACTATTGCTTCCTTCCAAAAACAAAGAATAAAACCATACTCAAGAGCTCACTGAAACTGATAACTTAAGAAAGGAGGCAAATTAGCTGTAATATTTTTTCAGAAAGAACCTATATGAAAAATAAGAACCTACAGCCAAGTTTGGCTTGATAGATTTTTGTGCTGCCTTGATAGCATCTGCTGGTGTAGTAGTACAGTCACCAAGTGCCTCAACAGGACCTACCAAAATATTCTCTACAAAGCCATTAACTAGTTCTTCCAGATTAGAAATAAAGTAACTATTACCCCTCATGCAGATATTACAAGCATTGTCCTTCCGATAAACCTGCAGGTATTTAAACAGAATCGTATATTTTGAATCATCAGCAAACTAGTTCTACAAACAAACTTCTTAATTGTTCTTTAGGAATTTGCATATTTTATTACCCAAACTCAGCACTGCTTTATATTTCTGCCAGGATTTCTTCACTTGGGCACCTCAAAACACAATCAGACTGCCAAGGAGAAAAATTTTTCCTTTCCACCTTTGCAGTACCTTAGGGAACATATCTATCATTCAGATAATAGTTAAGTCAAAATATATCCATTTCTGATCCATACTCTTTCCATCCATAATATTCTGTCATTGCCATGTGTTTAACTTATGATTTATAGCACTGAAATCAGCACTGTACTCTGTTGCTGAGTCATATCACATCAAACATTTTTCTTTCCCTGCTATCTTCATGAACTTTGTGTCTCTATGTCAATAAGATGCTATCTTCAATTATGTTGTTAATAATTAATGACTTAAAAGAAAGTATACTCTAGTCAACACCTGGAGAATTTACATTTCCTGCAATCAGCTTGAATCAGTTAAGAAAGCTATTATGAACAACTGGTTCTACTTAATATCTAAATTTTGCTGAACGTTCAGCAATTGATAAATGGGAGTCACAATACATGACCCTTACAGCAATCAAGTGACAACTTTCTTTTCAATAAATCTTAATTCTGAGATCAGTATATCCTGTCACAGCTATTCTTGCCTCAATATGCCTTACTTTATTAATCAAGCTGCTAGCATTAACCATAAAACATTTCTGGCTACTTCTATATTCAACATACTTCTTTAATCATACTACTTCCACATTAAAAAAAAGTTGTAAACAAACTGGTAAATTTATTGCTAACCAATTTTCTCTTCAACACTACAATGTTGTCTGTTGCTTTCTCAAAATCAGGACAGTTAAGAAGCAATCTTTTATTTTAAAAGATTCATAGGACTTTTTATCTAGAAAACAGAAGATCTATATGATGAAAACTTGATCCTTGTCACCTATAGACATTAAAGATCTGCTTTCCATGATCCCACATGAGACAGGCCTAGATTGGTTCTTTAGTTTTTTTTGAGTCAATATTCTAATTTGAGCCAAACTCATTCTTTAACTCCTAGATCTTTAATGGAATGTATTCTGGCAAAGAACCGGGGTGACTATGGGAGCAGCATGTGCCCTCATATTTGCTAATATTGTTCTTGCATACTGGGAGGAAACAGTAGTGTTTCCCTTGGAATTTTCAGTTCATTGGAGTCTTTATGGTAATTCCTGGATGCTGTTATTATTTTTTGGAACAATACTAAAGAACGACTGGAGGAATTTTTTGAATTCCTTAGCAATTCCACTGGTTTCTCAAGTTCACTATGAACTCTGATTTGGAAGCCATTAATTTTCTATATGTCAGGATTACTAAGGACAGAACAACAGGGAAATTTGTATCGACACTGTTTAGGAAGCCCACTTATTCTTACATCCTTCTGTACTTTGATAGCTGGCATCCCCTACACCAAAATAAATCTTTGGTGAAGGGGCAGTATGTTACACTGGCACATATGGCCAGTAGTGACCAGCTATTTGAGATGGAATGTGAAATGCTGAAAGAAATGTTGTGGGATAGGGGTTACCCCAGTGAGTTTGTTAATAATATAGAGTGTTGTTGTGTCTTTTGGCTTTTCCCGGTTAGGGGTCGCCACAGCGGAACTCCGGTCCACTAATGATTGGCAGTAGATTTTTACATACTGAGTTGCTGGCTCTGACACACAACCTTCAACGAAGGTACGCCCATTCACGCATGTCTCCACACAGAAGACGCTCTAGCTCAGAATCGAACAGAACAACGTCTTACTGTGAGGCGACAATGCTACCGCAGCACCACATGCTAAGCTGATAATAATAATATGTATGAAGTAAAAAACAAAAGGAAGCGAGGAGTTTTTCCCCATTGTTAGGAACTACTAACAATGTTCTTGTGAACAATGGGAACAGTCAGACCAGGTGCAGGCGTATTATTTACAAAAAAAGCTATGGCATTGTCTTATAACCTACACTTTGAGCAAATTAGAGCAATTATTAATAGACACTGGAGGATTTTTGTGGTCAACCAGAAAAACTTTAAAAAGGTGGGGGATAAACATATGATAGTTTATAGCAAGGATATGTGTTTAAAAATATTTATAGAAAGACCAGTGAAGTTTTGGGCAGTGTAAGTTTGTAATTGAGGGTACCAACATTAAGTTGAATCAGGATGTGAACATCAAGTTTACGTGTAAGTACCACTGTGGTACAAAAGGGGTAGTTTATATTGCTGTCAGTCATGTGAAGGATTTTATATTGGTAAGACCATTAGAAGTCCAAGGGAGAGAATGTACTAACGCTTATAAAGTATTAGGAAAAATGATGGAAAAAATGCCCTGTATAAGTATGTTAAAGAGAATCCGTCTCATACTTTTAAATTTAGTATTATAGATCATGCGGACCTGGGACCTAGGGCTGGACCTTCTGACACTTTTCTGTAATTTAAAGAGATGAAATGGCAATTAAAGTGCCAAGCTTTGGAGTTCCCTGGTCTTAATGATGTAATTTCTATCATTAGTGCAGTAAGATTAAAAGCCATGTTTATGTTATAATGAGGGTTCATTTTAGTTTTAATAAAAAATATGTCATTTAATGTTGTAATTTTTTTCAAGAAATTTATCAAGAAATCGGTGGTAACAGTGGGATTTGCTATCCCTGGTTTATTTTATAGTTTAGTTTTAAGAGTGGGGGTTGTTTTGTCAATCAATAAATTTATCAGCTGGTCACACGGATTAGAAAAGGAGCATGTTTTTTGTATAAAAGAAGTCTCGGTTTATGTATAAGTCATTCTGATGAAGTCTCTGACATTTGTAGATGAAAGTGCTTAAAAGGAGTCTTGGTTTATGTATAAGTCATTCTGATGAAGTCTCTGACATTTGTAGATGAAAGCACTTAACGTATAAAAGAAGTCTTGGTTTATGTATAACTCATTCTGATGAAGTCTCTGACATTTGTAGATGAAAGCGCTTAACGTATAAAAGGAGTCTTGGTTTATGTATAAGTCATTCTGATGAAGTCTCTGACATTTGTAGATGAAAGCGCTTAACTTGGTAATAAAGTGACTTCGTTACTGGCAGCCTGTTTTTTGTTATTTTTCTATCAGTTTGTAGTATTTTTGTCGTTACTAGTTTGTTTTCTCAAAATAATTAAATAATACTGTATAACATTTGTCAAATCATCAGGCCAATATTGTTGTATGCTATAACCTAATTATTTACCACATCAAATAACATTTCAAACCTGTAAAACAAATTTTCTCTTGCTTTTGCTTATATATAGTTATACTTATTGTCAGTCTTAGGTATCACAAACTTTATTTGTCGTCTGCCCTTTTATTCTTTTCAGCAGTACATTGCCATGTGTCACTTTCATGTGACCATTTTAAATTACAGTATGTTGTTTCCCTGTGTTAATAAAGTAAAAAACATGTTCTGCTCCTTTCAGTAAATTCAAATTCCAGTCCACATCTCGCAAAAAAATAACATCTATAGTATGTATTATTCATACTGTGTGTAGTACAAATGGTATGAAATCTACAGTGCACAGAATAGCATCTATAGACTTGTTTAATTCTATTGTACAGAGTGCAACTACTCAGCACAACTGTCTAACTCCATGGTGCACAACACTGTTTGTAAGTTATATTTGCAAACATAAAATAAAGTGAAATATCCATTTTGCTTATATTTTGTACCATAAAAATAGTGTTTTTCAATAAAGACCATGTTGCCCTATATTACTTCTGAATCAACACTATAATGCCATATATTATTTCCCACTGACTACCTTGTTTTCATAAGTGCATCTGCAAGGTAGAAATAATACAACCTCCAGCTGCTATACAGTTAAGTGCACAACTGAATTAATAGAAAGCTAAGCTGTTCTCTACATGGTAAAATTGCATGAGCCTGCATTACGGAAAACTGCATATAACACTTCAGCTTAAGTAGAATTTTTCCTAAGCCATAAAACAACAAATGAAATCTGCAACTATGTAAAATTACATGACATGTTCTTTCTTATTTTTGCCTATAGTCTAGGATCAGATATCATAGCACAGTTCTTCTTGACAACCACAATCATGTTTCTGTGTGTGATTCTTTGCCTCTCCTTGGTGATTTTCTTTTTTAATGAATGCATCAATAAGGTTAAATTAAAATTGGTTTTAAATGCTTTATTTTGTTACTCTTCAATAAGATGTCTCAGAGCAGCTTTTGCCAAAATATAAAAAAACATGTTGCTGTATGTTGATTATAACTTCTAAACAATGCATTATATTTAAACTATTCCTTTTGCTTATGTCCCGGATATTTATATTTGGATATGTCTTGTCTGTATCAGTCGTCAGAGTATAGGCCTGGTTAAAGTATCAAGCCACATTTCTACGTGTTGCTTCCCTCATTAAACAGTACAAAATGGTCAGAGTATAGGCCTGGTTAAAGTATCAAGCCACATTTCTACGTGTTGCTTCCCTCATTGAACAGTACAAAATGGTCAGAGTATAGGCTTGGTTAAAGTATCAAGCCACATTTCTACGTGTTGCTTCCCTCATTAAATAGTACAAAATGGTCAAAGTATAGGCCTGGTTAAAGTATCAAGCCACATTTCTATGTGTTGCTTCCCTTGTTAAACAGTACAAAATGGTCAGAGTATAGGCCTGGTTAAAGTATCAAGCCACATTTCTATGTGTTGCTTCCCTCATTAAACAGTACAAAATGGTCAGAGTATAGGCCTGGTTAAAGTATCAAGCCACATTTCTACATGTTGCTTCCCTCATTAAATAGTACAAAATGGTCAGAGTATAGGCCTGGTTAAAGTATCAAGCCACATTTCTACGTGTTGCTTCCCTTGTTAAACAGTACAAAATGGTCAGAGTATAGGCCTGGTTAAAGTATCAAGCCACATTTCTACGTGTTGCTTCCCTCGTTAAACAGTACAAAATGATATCTGCAAGCATGTCAAACCCAGTCAAAGATATTTTCCTTAAGAATTAGAATATATTAAGAAGTAATGGAGAAGTTTATAGATTGCTCGGTGAGAAACCCAGTTTTGTATACAAAACAGGTGTTAATTTAAAAAATGTTTGAATGTAGTCAGGTTTCCAGCTTTGTTAAAATGAAAAGAAATGACTGTGATACCAGGAAATGTGGTTGGTGTAATCAATGTTTTGCTATTTATGAGGGGAGAGTCTTTAATATCTGATGATGTCAATAGCACTATATTATATTTTAAGAAAGGAAATTGTTGTAAAAGACATTTAGTATATTTGGCAAAGTGCATGTCGTGTTCTGCCTTTTATGTAGGAAAAACTGATAGGGCTCTTAAGAATAGGATATATGAACATTACTATCAGAATAAAAGGCAGAACAACAATAATGCAGACATGTAGCAATTAGCCTGAAATGCAATGCTTTTAAATTTACCATTTTAGAAATTTTAAATGTTAGGGCAGCCTCGGTGGTGCAGCGGTTAACGTTGTTGCCTCAGAGCAAGAGGTTCCCTGGTTTGATCCTTGGCTCTGGTGCCTTCTGTGCGGAGAATGCATGTCCTCCCTGTGGTCGCATGGGTTTCCTCTGGGTGCTCCGGTTTCCTCTCACATCCCAAAGACATGCGGTAGCTGGACTGGACACTCTAATTTGGCCGTAGGTGTGTGTGTGTGTGTGTGTGTGTGTGTGTGTGTGTGTGTGTGTATGTGTGTGCGTGTGTGTGTGTGTGTGTGTGTGTGTGTGTGTGTGTGTGTGTGTGTGTGTGTGTGTGCCTTATGTGGAAGGTTGGGCGCTGGGCTGGCAACTCGACACCGAAAAATTCCACTGCCAATAATAAGCAGACAGCTGATCTGCTGTGGCGACCCTAACCAGGAAAAGCTAAAAGAAGAAGAAATTTTAAATGTTAACCCTAGGTGTGGTAATATTAAGGCTTTACTGGAGGAAAAAGAGGTAAAATTGCAGCTATTACTCAATGCAACAACCCCCACCCCCCCGGATAATATTCCTATTAACCGTGTGTTGGAACATAGAAAAGAGCAGGGTTGAATTGTTTTATAGTTTGTTGTAATATTAAATAGATTTTTTATTGTGGATCTAGAGTCTCATGATCTATTTAATGCCATGTATTTTTTGTCGTACCTATACAGTTGACATTGACGTATTATGTATTATATATGGTTTTAAGTGACACTGGGTAGTTAGGTACGTTGCTCTTTTAATAAGTAATTATGGAGTGTCAATCATTGTTATGTGGGCACACCTTATTGGATAGCTGTGTATAAAAATGTGTTCTGCACACAGTGACTTTAGATTCTGATGAAGTCCATGGGCTTAGTGGATGAAAGCACTTCATTTAATAAAATCTTTTCTTTTACTTCGGATGGGTCTTTGTTGTCCTATTGCAGTAAGTAGCTGGATTTGAACAGTCACAATACCTTTGAATTTTCTAAAGAAAGCTTTTCTCCTTTGTCCCTTTCCATTTTCTTTTTTAATAAGTATTAAAATACATAAGGGCAATTAATCATAAAAACATATGCCTTGTACTATATGATTAGGCCAGTGAAGAATTACATAGGAAGACCGAGAAAAAGGGACAAAATATCTTTCAAATAATATTCTTTATTTGTTTATGATAAATACAGAGTTGATTACACTGAGTAAGCCTTTTTACATTATCATTTCATGAAAGGCAAATGTGTTCAATAAACAAGTTATACAATTTATCAATGTTTTAATTAAAGCAACATAATGCTGTCCATTTGTTCACAATAAGATTTATCATTTGTTAAAGTCACGAAGGCATTTCCTTAAATACATCTTAAATTTTAATATTTCTAACTTCTTTCTTGAAAATGAATATTTCTGAGTACATAGACTAAACAGAATCTAATTGTATTAATATTTATTCAAAATAAGCTGTGAGCAGCAGCATAGACTCAACATGGTGCCCTGTAGGGGGAAGTGTTATATAAACCAACTGCTTTAGACATCTTCTGTGGTATGAATTATCCTCATGATAGAAGAACATGGATCACAGACTGCATGCCATGGCAGGGCTACCATCTGATGGTGTAAAATATGTCTCTAGAAAATTTGGCCATAATGACCAATGTCACCAAATGGGCATGGGTGTTTGCCAGTGATATGTGGGTTGAGGACTGGGCTTAATGAGACCTACAACAGGTACCCATGCTAATGGTCAGAGGTGTGTATGCATCCCTCTTGGCTAATGTGTGACCCCCCCCCCCAGAAAAGCCCAACAGCCTTTAAACAATAAGCTACTGGCTGGCCAGTGTCTAGTTATCCAGCTTTGGTTACCTGCAATAGTTCTGTTGAGCAAAATCTAGATGTAAAACCAATCAACCTGCCAAACATGAATTCATGTCACACTCATTGTAGATGAAGCTTGGAAGTGGATGACATGAGAGTAAGGAGGAGGTTGGACATCCTTTGTATCCAGGATAGAAGGGCAGTGCAGCAAAGCCACTTGTCTTAGGATCCAGAGTCTGTTACCCAGTAGGAGGACAGGCTAGAAACGGTGTGGGAATTGTGGTGAGGGACAGGCTTAAGAAGACAGCGAGGGATGTCATTAGAATTAATGACAGACACATGGTAATCAGACTTCAGCCTAATGATAGGGCAGTATTCATAATCTTAGCCTATGCCCCACAACAGGGTTGTGATAGTGAGGAAAAGAGTGCATTCAGACAGCAGTTGCAGGACCTTAACTAGATAAAGCAAGACAACATGAACAGGTGTTAATAGTGGGTGACTTAATGCTCATACTGGGACAGACAAAAGAGGATGTGAGGACTACCTAAGTCCACATGGGTGAGGCAACAGGAGTAAAGAAGGAGAGGTCATTCAAAATTTCTGACTGGCAAGTGGCTTGATAGTAGCCAACACATGGTTCAGAAAGAGAGACAGTCACAAGAGCACATAAAAGTGTGACCAACATGAAACTCAGGTAGACTTCTTCCTAGTAAGGAAAGGACATCGGGGTAGAATCAGCAGTTGTAAAGTCATTCCCAGTGAAACAGTCTGCCTGCATCATAAACCACTGGTTGCCACAATCGGCTGCAAGCAGTGGTCAGAGAAGGCTCTAAGGTCAACAGAAGACCTGGAAGTCAACAGGAGAGAAATCATAACAGTGCAAAGAATTACTGAGGGCTCTAGCACCTCAACAAAAGAAGCAAATACAAGGATTTGAAGAAGAATGGCAGCACCTCAAAGCAGCACGTGAGGACTATAGAACAGACATGTGACTGAGTCAGGTATGGAATGCAGATGTCCAGGAAGTCATCAAATTAAAGGAGTGCAGGAAAAAATGTGAGCTAGAAAAAGACTGACCAGCCTAGGAAGGAATACTGATTAGCTTACAAAGAGGCTAAGAGAGCAGTTGCATTGCAAAGAACAAGACATCAGAGGCAATCTACTAGTTTCTAGAAAGCAAGTCAGTAGATGGCACAAAGAAACTATATCAGGTTGCAAAGCAAAGACAAAAAGATGAAGAAAATAGCCAGACACCCTTCGTAAGGGATGCCAGGAACAAAAAATGATTACCAGTCCACATGACATCAAAGGCAGGTGGTACGCATACTTCCAGCATCTTCTGAATGAAAAAAAAAATCAGAAACTGTACTGTCCCAGACACAGCCCACAATGAGAGCAGAGGAGGAGTCCCAGTAAGAAATAAGAACAGCATTAAGAAAATTAAATCAGGGAAATCAGCAGATTCAGCTTAAGTCACAGCAAAATATGATAAAGATTATGGGGGAGATAGGGGAGAAATGGCTCCTGAGGGCACTCACAGGAGTGTGGAGAGAGAGGTACATCCCAGTTGGCTGGAGAATAAGCATCCTCGGGGTCATTCATAACTGTGAACAGTATAGAGGTATCAAACTGCTGTCACATTGCAGGAAAGTTATGGAGAGGATAACTGAGAAAAGACAATGATGAGAAGTAGAAAGTTAGATGTGAGATGAGCAGTTCTGATTTAGTTAGGATGCAGCACAACTGACCCAAATGTTTGCAGTGAGACAGATATTTGAGAAGAAGCTAGAGATGAGTAAACAGTCCAACTGGGCATTCCTAGATTTGGAGGAAGCATATGACAAGGTCCAAAAACAATTGATTTGGACAGTCCTGTGTTAATTGAGGGGTCTCAGAAGCATTGGTAGAATTAGTGCAGGCTATGTACAAGGACCCAATGGCTGAAGTAAGAACAGTGTTTGGTCTCAAATAGGGGTTCCTAGTGGGAGTGGGTATACAACAGTGTTCAGCTCTGAGTCCTAGAAACAAAATAAATTCATATTAATAATGTGAAGATCATGTTGTATTCAAAATGTTTGTGTAATACTGAAAGAGTGGCATATTGCACTTTATGTACCTCGTGTTCTTGTTTTTATATTGGTAAAACCGATAAAAGTTAAAGAACCGTATATATGAAAATTTGAGGGAAATAAAACAAAGGAAGATGCACAAATGCTTTGGCTAGACATTGCTCGGAACAATCAGGGCATGATTTAAGTTTATTATATTGGAGGCTTTATTTATGATTGAAGCAGGGGGGTCACTGCTTCTCGAATGACGTGATTTTCTTTGGCAGTTATGTTTAAATGCAACATCCTGACCTGATCTTAATGATCAAGTTTTTATTCCCAGTATTTTAAAATTAAAAGCAGTGGATTGGTGATTTTGTTTACATATTTATGAATAATTGCTATGTTAATATATTTTTCGAAGTTTTAAAAGACATGTTTTATAAAACAGAATCTTTTTAAAAAGGTAAGGATCCTTTAATGATCTAGATGTTCTGAATGGCTGCTTTTTAGGGGTGTGATTGCAGTTTGTGCATTCAGGAAATGATGTATTATGATTTATCTGATGAAGTTTCTCAATGAAAGGAACAAAAGCGCTTATTTTAATATTTATATTTGTGTTGGGAAATAAAAACTTGCATTTTAATGATTCATTGAAAGAACAGGTGTTTGCTCTACTGTGCTTGTATTTTTTCCAGTATTGTCAAGCTCTTTTCATTTTAAGAGTTTGTAGTTTTATCGGTTCTGGTTTGCTTCCTAGAAGTGCTGTATTAGCTCCATGTCTTTCTGTCTAGTGCCTGTAGAAGTGGTGAAGCCATTGGTGAAAACATGGAGTATAAGATTTAGCTGCAGTCTGTAGAGGCCTGTCATTATCATTATTTCTATTTTATTGTCAAATAGTAATCTGGAGAAGGTCTCAGCCATCCGTTTCAGTTGGGAACCATTGTTTCCATCAATATTCAGCAACAATCTGTTCTTCTAATTAAGCAATTGTACTCTCTAACACTAGCAAGTATAACTAAGTGTATCTTAATTTCACTTTTTCATAGAGGATTTCATTACATCTAGTATGACAGATACATTTCTAAGACATTTTGTTCCAAATTTACTATGTCAGATCACTATACATTGCAGCACTTTAGAAAACATTTATGAATTATGTGTCCAATAGGTTCACCTCAAAACTGACTGTGTTCAAACTGCATCACCCTACGGTAATGAGCAAACTACCAGTCCACATGGAATTCTTCACTGAGCACTACAAAATGTCATCATCCCCAAATGTATGTTTTATTAAGGTAAATGCGCCACAGCAACGATAAAACATATCATCTCTGAGTTTGTTTATATTGGATATATTGCTGGTTCACATAGGTCGGGGGTGTCTTTTAAATATCTGTTTGGGAAATTAGATCACACGAGTTAAAGCTATGCTATCTGAACATAGTCACCGCTGTACTTCAGTAACAATCGTTTAACTCCACCCTTTAATATGATGGTGTAGAGTTCTGAACATAGTCACCACTGTACTTCAGTAACAATCGTTTAACTCCACCCTTTAATATGATGGCGTAGAGTTCTGAACATAGTCACCGCTGTACTTCAGTAACAATCGTTTAACTCCACCCTTTAATATGATGGTGTAGAGTTCTGAACATAGTCACCGTTGTACTTCAGTAACAATTGTTTAACTCCACCCTTTAATATGATGGTGTAGAGTTCTGAACATAGTCACCGCTGTACTTCAGTAACAATCGTTTAACTCCACCCTTTAATATGATGGTGTAGAGTTCTGAACATAGTCACCGCTGTACTTCAGTAACAATCGTTTAACTCCACCCTTTAATATGATGGTGTAGAGTTCTGAACATAGTCACCGCTGTACTTCAGTAACAATCGTTTAACTCCACCCTTTAATATGATGGTGTAGAGTTCTGAACATAGTCACCGCTGTACTTCAGTAACAATCGTTTAACTCCACCCTTTAATATGATGGTGTAGAGTTCTGAACATAGTCACCGCTGTACTTCAGTAACAATCGTTTAACTCCACCCTTTAATATGATGGTGTAGAGTTCTGAACATAGTCACCGCTGTACTTCAGTAACAATCGTTTAACTCCACCCTTTAATATGATGGTGTAGAGTTCTGAACATAGTCACCGCTGTACTTCAGTAACAATCATTTAACTCCACCCTCTAATATGATGGTGTAGACTTCTGAACATAGTCACCGCTGTACTTCACTAACAATCATTTAACTCCACCCTTTAATATGATGGTGTAGAGTTCTGAACATAGTCACCGCTGTACTTCAGTAACAATCGTTTAACTCCACCCTTTAATATGATGGTGTAGAGTTCTGAACATAGTCACCGCTGTACTTCAGTAACAATCATTTAACTCCACCCTTTAATATGATGGTGTAGAGTTCTGAACATAGTCACCGCTGTACTTCAGTAACAATCATTTAACTCCACCCTTTAATATGATGGTGTAGAGTCAAAGCAAACTAGGAATGGTAAGAGAAGAAAGAATAAATATTTTATGTAATCACATTTGGTTTTACTGAAAAAGTGGCATATTACAAAGATTGTCATATATACCATGACATGAAAGTCCATATCAGCGTGACACGTAAAAGAGGGTATTATCACCCCATGAAAGTCCATGTCAGGGTGATACGTAATGGGGGGTATTATCACCCCATGAAAGTCCATGTCAGGGTGACACATAATGGGGGTATTATCATCTCCCCATGAAAGTCCATGTCAGGGCGACATGTAATGGGGGCATTACCACCCCATGAAAGTCCATGTCAGCGTGACACGTAATGGGGGATTATTATCATCACTCCATGAAAGTCCATATCAGCGTGACACGTAACAGAGGGTATTATCATCAACCCAATGAAGTCCATGCCAGGGTGATACGTAATGGGGGGTATTATCACCTCATGAAAGTCCATGTCAGGGTGACGCATAATGTGGGTATTATCATCTCCCCATGAAAGTCCATGTCAGGGCGACATGTAATGGGGGGCATTATCACCCCATGAAAGTCTATGTCAGAGTGACAGGTAATGGGGGGCATTATTTTCACCCCATGAAAGTCCATGTCAGGATGACACATAATGGGGGGTATTATCATCACCCCATGAAAGTCCATATCATGTTGACACATAATGTTTGAGTATTATCATCACCCCATGAAAGTCCATGTGAGGGTGACAAGGAGTGGGGGGGGGTATTATCATCACTCCATGATGAGGTCCACTCGGGAAACCCGTAACAGGGGGGTTTTATCATCACACCATGAGAATCCATGTCAGGGTGACACAAAATGGGGGGTATTATCATCACCCGATGAAGAGGTCCACTCAGGAGACATGTAATGGGGGGTATTATCATCAACCCATAAAAGTCCATGTCATGGTGACACGTAATGGGAGGTATTATCATCACCCCATGAAAATCCATTTCACGGTTGCACGTAATGGGGGGTATTATCATCACCCCATGAAAGTTCATGTCAGGGTGACACATAATGGGAGGGTATTATCATCAACCCATGAAAATCCATGTAATGGCGACACCTAATGGGAAGTATTATCATCACCCCATGAAAATCCATTTCACGGTGACACGTAATGGGGGGGGTATTATCATCATCCCATGAAAGTCCGGGTCAGGGTGACCCATAATGGGGGGTATTATCATCACCCCATGATGAAGTCCACTCAGGAGACACGTAATGGGAGTATTATCATCACCCCATGAAAGTCCTTGTCAGGGTGTATTATCCTCACCCCATGAAAGTCAGAGTGACCCGTAATGGGGGGGTATTATCATCACCCCATAAAAGTCCCGGTCAGGGTGACCCATAATGGGGATTATTATTATCACTCCATGAAGAAGTCCACTCAGGAGACACGTAATGGGGGTATTATCATCACCCCATGAAAGTCTGTGTCAGGGTGTATTATCCTCACCCCCATGAAAGTCCGAGTCAGAGTGACCCGTAATGGGGGGTATTATCATCACCCCATGAAAGTCTGGGTCAGGGTGACCCGTAATGGGGAGTATTATCATCACCCCATGATGAAGTCCACTCAGGAGACATGTAATGGAGGTATTATCATCACTCCATGAAAGTCCATGTCAGGGTGACCCGTAATGGGGGGGTATTATCACCCCATGAAAGTCCATGTCAGGGTGATCCATAATGGGGGGTATAATCATCACCCCATGAACGTCAGGGTCAGGATGACCTGTAATGGGGGTATTATCATCACCCCTGGAAAATCTGGGTCACGCTGACCCATAATGGGGGGTATTATCCAGGTCAGGGTGACCCGTAATGGGGGGTATTATTCAAATAATTTGAGAACAGGAATACCGTTTTCAAAAGCCATATTCTCTCATTCATAAAAGGGGTCACTGTGCACAAACAATGGTTAGCCAGATAGGCCCGAGCTCAGTAGAGGAAAGCAGGACACAGAAAAGCTTTTATTTTAGGAACAATGTAACTAGTAATGTATTGATCAATTGTTTAACTAGTAATGTATTGATCATTTGTTTAACTTGTTACATTTTTTAAGCCACATTATTCATTACTGTTCCTTCCTCACATTTAATGCTTGTTAGATTCAAAAGCATAGCATTTCAAACAGACCCAGAACCAACACTTGAGTCTAAAATCTCAAAAGGTGTATGCAATTCTAGATTATGTTAAGTTAAATTATTGTTTTTTCTTTACTCTTTATGCAAGAGACTGTTAGAATTAAACAATAACACAATTAATAACATTTTCTGGTATTAATATTCTAACATATCTATTACAGCTGTATGAAGCAGATATTAAATAGTATTATAACAGTAAAATAGATGGAATCAGTTATTTTTTTTCAGAAATATTACCTGGATATTCATATTTATGTACTTATATAACTGTTACTAGTAAAATGTATTGTTTCAGTAGTTGAGGTTATTATGTTCTGTTTACTTTAGCTGAGAGTTCTTCGATGATTTTGAACTAGGATTTTTGTTTCTTTTTTTCTTCATATTAATCCATGATGTTTTCTTCTCAGGCTCTCCTCATGGTGGATGAGGTCCAGGCCTTCACTTCGAAAGTGGTTATAACATTTTTATTTTTTTACAAAGAAAGTTGCTTCTTCAATGTTTTTTGAATATTCTGGTTCCATTTAGTAAATTAATTTTTATTCTTGCTGGGAAAAGTATGGCCACTAGAATAAATCCATTTTCAGTGGATGCCCAGAGCAAATGCTCAAAGACCTACTTGCATGACAACAAAATCATCAAAAAATGTAAATATCAAAGAAGGGGAACTATAAAATATGTCAAGTCAAATAACACTTGGTAAGAGGCTAGATACAGTAATACATCTAACTGACAAACAAACATACACAGAGTAGGAGACACTTTCGTTGCAGAATAGGATTATAAAGACACAAGTGGACGCATTAGTCTGATGCAGAATTCATTGGATGAAATGGGAAAGAATATTAACAATACTTACAGTACTGGTTAGAAACGATTTAGTATGCTAAGTTGTAGATTTTGAAAGGAAGGAAGTGAACAGGCATAAAGCATTGGGGAATATGACCGTTTTTGGGTAAAAATTAAAGGCAATGTGGGGAAACCAGGAAGAAGGAGGCAAAAAGAAAAAAATAAAAGTTATCCAGTAGATTCCACCGCAGCTATAAATTAAATTACGAGTAGAGGGAAACTGTAGTGATAGATTAAACAAGGAGTACCAAAAAACAAAAGTGACTGAAGTTACACAGGTCTCGCAACTTTTGTTAATTGCAGTAAGTCACCATGTTTATACTTAGATTTAAGTAGCCTGTAACGAGGCAAAATTGATTAATCCGAGATGCCTAGGTGAGATATGCCCACTGATTATATAAAAAATAGATACAAGGGAACATAAAAGTTTATGTGTGAATAAGAGTTTCTAATTTATTTAATTATGTATGTATGTATGCATGCATGCATAAATGTTGTGATAACTGGGATGCCCAGTTAGGTTGATGACATTTTTCAGTGGCTGATGAGGTGGAAAGCTCCAGAAGCATTTTTATAACTTTAGTAACTATAAAAAAAAATCTTAAATGTTTACAATGCTAAATAAAACACACAGAGAAAAAAAATTACAGCAATATAAAAAAGCATATGCACACACAAAAAAGATTATGTTGCAATATAAAATAGATACAGGTTTAAAGCATGGAAGAGATGTAAAAGAATTAAAAAAATGCAAAACCGAACATTAGAAAATTCTGATTGTTCTTTGACAGATAATGATTAAATCACACCAAAAGAAATACTGATGTTCTAACCAGCAGTAGTTATGAGGAAACATAACAATGTTGCATCTAGCTTCTCTTTGGTAAACAGATTCAAACTTAAATGAGTTATAAATTAAAAGATTAATGAATAGGTGGGAGCCAAAAATTACGGAGAGTGTCTTGAGCCACTTGCATTAGTCAAAAAGGAGGAACTCCAACAAACTCACAATTTACCCATGGATTTCCTGAACCATTAGTCAATATTAAATAATTATTAAGAGTGACACCAATCACTTTAATACAGTTTATAACCTAGAGAAGAGAGTTTGAAGAGGATAGTATAGTAAATGCATTTTGGATAGATGCAGGTTAGCACAGAGTGAGTAATAATTAGCAGGTTTTCCTAATATCAGTTATCAGGCACACAAGCATAATAACGGATCTCGTGCCAAATGCCATGTCTTGGAGGGTGCACTGGGTAAGGAGACGAGGGAGTAGAGCAAGTAACATTCATCTGGAAGGGCAGTGTAATTACATATCATTATTGATAAAGGAGAATAGTATCAGGTCACAAACCGGTCTCAGCGATTCACCTGGGCAGATAATGCCCGTGCACTATAAAGTATTATGATTAGATCATTATAAACCTTATCAGTATGGATGCCAAGACTGGGTCTACATCACAAAATCGAAACTTCCAAAATGTCGAACACCTTAAGTTTGAACTTGGAAGATCAAATATGGATAACATCGAAACTTCAAAACAGCGAATTTTTTTCCAGGGGAAAACATTTGCTGTTCCGGAAAACACACACACAACGCAATCACACCAAACACCTTCAAAACCTACACTAAACCTAACATACACCACTATCTATGCACTATCCTTAACCCAGCCCTAACCCTAAAGTCTGTCACTACCTGACCCGCACCCTAACCCTAAAGTCTGTCACTACCGCACATTTACCTGACCCGCGCCCTAACCATAAAGTCCGTCACTAACACACACTTACCTGACCCGCGCCCTAACCATAACGTCTGTCATTAATGCACACTTACCTGACCTGCACCCTAACCCTAAAGGCCGTCACTAATGCACACTTACCTGACCCTCGCCCTAACCCTAAAGTCTGTCACTATCGCACACTTACCTGACCCGCGCCCTAACCCTAAAGTCCGTCACTACCCATTCGTACACTTACCTCGACCCGGTCCAAAAATGCCGAAGCCGCAGAAATGGCCAACTGAATTCTTTCCCTGGGAAAGAATTTGGGTTTTCACGGCTTCGACATTCTCAACTTTCGAACTACCAAGTTCGGCCTTCCAGTATTCGGCATTCTCAACATTCGATTTTGTGATAGGGACCCCCAAGATCCACCTATTAAGCTTCACTCTTGAGGTGAATGTTTTGGCAGCCATGTCTTGGACACATAATAAGCTGGTTATGACCAGGAACCCAATCATAACAATCTATAAAGTCACTTATAAGATGCCAGTAACATCCTTAACTGTCTGCATAGGCCATGTGTAACACAAAAAAGAGATTTTCATTATTCAGTATTGAATTTCTACTTCAGTCACTCTGAAGAACAGAAGGAACAAAATGTCAGCTGACAGAAGATCCTCGGAACAAAAATGGTTTAACCATCAAGAGAGAGTCAAAGAAAAAGTCAATGGGGTGCGATTCATGAAAAATTCATACAACATAATGAAGTGCTCTGTAAGCATTAGAGCACGCTATTACTTTTGTAATTGTTGGCACTGCACTGTTATTTAAAAAAAACACTGTGGAGAGTCTGTCATTACAGAAGGACCCTTTTTTATGTACTCAGATAAATCACAGTAGTGAATTCCGAATAATGCCATTGGGATATATTTCACAACCGCACTGTTTTATGCATCTGCACTGCATGGCACCATAACTCCTGTGTATGTCAACATAATACAGAGTTAGACAAAGCAGAAAACATAGCATAGTGACAGGGGCCCAGCTTCAGGACTCCATGAACATGAATAGCTCACTCCTTCTACTAGCAGACAGGAAGAGAGAGGCTACTCATTCTCGGTTGTCACACCACTTGGCTGTCTATGATAATATTACTATGTCCACTGGGCACTAACAACATGTCCCTCCATTAAGGGTTACCTAGAGTATAACATAACAAAATGATTGTTTTCATTCAGCTATGCTATATTTTGTTTTCATTCAGCTATGCTATATTTTGCTTTATTGCATAATCAGTATGAACCTCTTCCACCAGCTTGTGCAATACAATAGCACAGATGCTGGGTCATTTCTGAAGTACACTGTCTCGCCATAAAGAACATACACCAGTCATTGCCAAAAAATACTTCTTTATAAATATATCCTGTTATCTGCAGCGAATCCTCATTATCAGAATGACATGTTAGAAACGACTTTTGAATAAAATGCCAGAACATTGGTATGTCATCAGTCACAAAGTGTAGGTACAGACTTGTAGTTAAAAGTATTTGCACTGATTCAGCAATCTGCATGTTTTCAGATCTGGAATTAACCTACGACAGTCCTGAGAACAGCAGTGAGCAGTTAATAACAGGTTGTAGCAATATGAGGAGAAAGACTAAAATTCGCTCTCTAAATGTAAAAGCTCCACGCAAAGGCAAACTAAAAAAATGTAATATGCACATTTTAAGTGAAAGAAATAAGGACGGGAAATGGTTTAGTGTTGTGGATGAATGCAGTGGTAGGACTTGTTATTGTAATTATTTATCTATATATTCCCTACGTCTAGCTTAATTATTTATCTATACATTCCTTATGTTTACCTGGAGACAGCTCATACTTGAATAATATATAGCTTCCTATCATCATGTCCAAAATTCAGTATTTCACCTTTCTGTTTTGCCATTCATAACATACTACTGACACAAATTCTTTTAATTTAGCATTAGTATGCAAGAAACCTAATTGTGTTTGCATTTTAAATGCATTATCCGAAACATGTTTCTTGATTTATGCTTACTAACTCAAATAATTCAATTTAAAAAATGCAACAACACTGAAAAATATCATGGGAAAAATAGAATAAAATTAAAATTTGGCAATAAATCCTAAGCTGCTGGAGAGGTTCCAAATACGAAGGCTGCTCCATTGATCTGGACTGCCCCTTTTTTTTTTCAGCAACAGTGCTTGGCTAAACGAGCACTGAATTAGATCCATATCAGAATGGATTAGTCTGCCTTAATTGCCTTACTTGAATCAATATCTTCAAATGTTAATTTGTTGCCATGAACACCAGATAATGCTCTAGCCATGTGAGACATGGGATTACATTATACTATAATCACGGGGAAAGTGCTAAAAATTAACTAGATACAGATGCTGCATTTTTAGAAATATCATAAATAGCTTATATTTTACAGTGCTGATTATTCATAATAATACAAATTATTACAGTGATTTCAGATAATTTACATATGAAAGCACTTCAATGCACATCCTTTTTAAGACATGTTCTCATGGAGCTAAGGAGAACATTATTATATTGGGATACTGTGAAGGTAACGGCATGAATACATTTTATGAATAATGCAAATTGAAATGTCAAATTAAAAAGTGCTGTGCCCTAATACAGAAACATGCAGATACACCAGTATTGTAATTATGAAAAATATCACATCTAAGCACTCAGAAAATACAGATACAATATATATTTCTCGTCTTTTTTCCATAAATATTTTAAAGATTATTTATGTACTGCATCTAATTGCAGAATGCTGTCCAAAAGTTTAATTTTGTTCCATTTGTAAGAGTTTGTATCATGCATTGCTCTAGCAACCAACTTATGTTAAGGCTTGAGAACATAGCTTACCTGTACTTTTGCAACCATGCAAGACATGTATATCTACTTCATAATAGCTGTACTAATGTCCTGCGTGTTGTCCACTAGATCATA
>NC_056743.1:82253109-82270609 GCF_019279795.1 Protopterus annectens
GCATCATTGGCATTTTGTACTAACATGGCAGGTTTGCTGGCTTTGTGCAGGTTGTCTATGAAAATATTGAAAAGTACTATGCCTAGAAGTGACCCTTGTGGTACACCAATGGAAACAGGGAGTAAGGGGGACAGCTCCTGATTCCAACAGAACCAAGTAAGAGCTGAATGAGACCGTGATACGGAACATAGTTAATTGATTAGATGTTAGTGGGATACTGTGTCAAATGCATTTAACAGATCCAGGAACAGGGAGGATATTAGGTTATCATTCTTCTGTGGGTATTTGGTTTCAGAGCAACTAAGCAGAGCTGTTGTGCTGTGGTGTAATCAGAAGCCATGTTGTGCTGTGGTGTGATCAGAAGCCATGCTGTGCTGTGGTGTGATCAGAAGCCATGTTGTGTGGAGCAGAGTAGTTTGATGCTTATTAGATGAGTTAGGAGTTGGGACTGTATGCATCTTTTTAAGAGTTTGTACGGAGGGGAGAGAATTGCAATACGGCAGTAGTTAGAGAGGTCTGTGGTTGAGCCATCTTTGTGAAGTGGTGTAGTATGTGTTTTTTTTTCTGGATGGTGGGTACATAGTTTTCTGTGATAGATCTGTTTATGAGTATTGAGATGGGATATGCCTGGACATTAACAGCTAACTTAAGGTATTTGAGTGGGAGTTTGTTAGTAGCTGGTGCAGTGGTTTTCAGTTTTTGGAAGTAGTTTTTAATAGTTGAGGTAGATATTTGATAAAACGAAAAGACAGGAGTACTGTGAGTACTGCTGGTGGAATAGAGAGATGGGAGGGTGGATTAGATTCTAGTAGAGAGAGTGTGATTGTATGATGTGTGTATTGAATTGAGTGGCTCTAGGGTCTGTGTCATTGCTTGTTGTAGGAAATGGTGTTGTGGTTTGACCAGAGTATATAGTAGGGTTTTTATGATTGTCCTAAATTGTTTGGGATTATGGTGATGTTTGCCTTGAAGCAAGTGAAAGAATGTAATTTGGTTTGGTTTCATTTGTTTACATTGATTTCTAAGTTGTCTAAAAATGTGCCTCTTTTGTTGTGTTCTATCTTTATACCATGCCTTCCAGGCTTTGTCTCTATTTGTTGAGCCATGGAGTGGGGTTACTGTTTTTTTGTTTTTTGGGGGGTTTTATGTTCATATGGGATATAACTCATTTAGTATGTTAAGGAATGTTTTATTGCCATTGGTAACAGCATATTTTAGTGGTAGGATTTTAGAGTATTCCAGTTGTATTGGAGTAGGTAGTTTAAAATAATCTTTGTTAAAAGAGGAGAGTCTATGTACTTGTTTTAATACTATATATTTGGGGGTGTGATTGGTTTGTCTTGTAATATATATATGGACAGATTATCACTGATGCTCTCTGGGACATGACAAAAGGTGTTCATGTTTGAAAGTGAGGTTGTAAGGATGTAGTTTTGTAGTGAGTACCTGTTGCTTTGTTTGTCGATTCTGGTGGGTGAGGTGATTACTAGAGTAAATTGAATAGGTTAATAGAGAGAATAGGGGACTTAGTGTTTACAAGTAAATAGTTTATATTCACATTCCCATATGTAATACTTTCTTTATTTACATTAGTGTAAAACCATTGAAGGAGGTCTTTGAAATGGGATTTTGTTGTCTGGGGGAATGTATAAGGCAGCAATGCAAATAGTGTTCTGCTTGTTCAGGTGTAGGAGAGTAATAGAAATGCCTGTGCTTGGATAGCTGGGGTGATTCAGTAGCTGTCTAGTGTATTTTTAAAAAGTATTGCAACTCCTCTTAATATTTTCTGTACTCTATCATTTTTTATATTGTATCCTGGGAGAAGGATTTCACTGTCTTTAGTGTTTGGTTTTAACTGAGTTTCAGAGATGATTAGAAAGCCTGGGTTGTGTGCTGCAGTGCATGCATGGAGATCTGGAATTTGGTTGTAGAAGTTTTTGAGATTTATGTATAGTAGGCTGTGGTTAGAATTATTGGGTTGTGTATTGTATTGGTGGGATTGGATGGGTTAGATGGGGTTTGGTTATTTTGAATGAATGGTCCATGGTTTGGGTGGATGTCTATACAGAGTGGGAGAGTGGAAGTGTGGTTAGAGAAGTTACACCATTTTGTATATTTATCTTTTAAGTCTGACACTGATATACGCATCTGGTCAGTCTGATTGATGTAGCTGTAACTGAAGTGGTCCTGAGTTCCTAATGTGTAGAGTCTGTGTGCAGTTTTGTAGTTGGTGGGTGGGTGTTTGTTGCCTAAGAGTAGAAAGCTGAGGAAAATAGAGTGATGGGGGAAGGGGAGTGAGGTAGGATGTGGCAATAGTGAGTATGCTTAGTATTATTGTGAGAGTAGATTGGAGGAGTAGCATATTATGCATAAGTCAGAGAAAGACAGACTTAGCAAGGTGGAAGTTTATGCTACTTTTGTTGGACTATATTGGGAGAAGTGAGTCAAGTGGGCCAGTGAAAAGAGTTTGCAAGCTGTGGAGTTAGGCCAGTTGAATGCTTCAGTGAATTTGGTTGGTTGTTTTGCTGTTGGGGGGGGGGGGGGGTGATTCAGTGATATAAGTTTAGATGAAGTGGGGATGGGTGGGAATATGTGGTAGGGTGGAGGAGTGGAGTGAGCCTGAGTATAGCGAGGGTTAATGGATTGGGCTGATAAGATGGTACAGCTGCCATTGGTGGAAAAAAAATATCTGTAATCCAGAAAGTTATATAGGAGCAGGCCATACAATATTGTTGAATTATTAAGATGAAAAAAGATATTTAAGTGTATTATGAGTGTGCAAACTATAAAGGTGTGTGAGATAGGCAGTTAGGAAAAAGAATGTTTGGAAAAATGAGAAAAACTTTTTCTTTAATTTAAAAGATGCCCACATTTAATGCTCACAGTAGAAGTTGTTTGTTCATTAGTTAGTGAAAACTTCAGGGCATGGAAAAGGGAAGAACCAAACCAACACATAACTGCCTATACAGGCAAAGAGGGAGAGTCACAAAAACAGTAGGTGGAAAGAGGAGTTAAGAAAGTGCAGACTGCCAGCAAGACTAGGGCGTAGCTCATTAATTAGAGGGAAGGGGAAGGAAAAGATTAAGGCGCAGTGCAGGCTATTTTTGATTCTTGTTAAAACAGCCAAAAAGCAGAGAAGAGACATTAAACTTGGCACCATTTTCAGCAGAGCAAGACTAGAATAATAAAATGAGCCACTATGTTCCCCTTACAGTTAATAAAAGACAAGTCCGTATGCATTTGCAGGGTTGGTTGCTGTATTTATTCAGCTGTAGTCTTTGGGGAGTGTGGGGGGATGCAGTCCATGACGATACTGAATAAAAGACAAAGCTGTTCACATTTGCAGGGCTGAATGCTGTACTTCTGCTGCTGTAGACTTTGTGGTGGGGGGTGCAGTCCATGATTATAGTGAATAGAAGACAACTCTGTACATGTTTGCAGGGCTAGAGGCTGTATTTATTCTGCTGTAGTTTTTGTGGTGCTGCAGTCCACTGCATATGGGGACATGACTGCCACGATACAAACAGTACACCATTTTGTTTATCCCATAGCACTGTGAGCTGATAAAAGGTGTGTAATATCACATTTATGGGCTGTCTCATAATGAGTAGTTCAACAATGCATTTGTAGTAGTTTTGCTGTTATTTTAATGCAGCTAACCTAATATACATGATAGCACCTAATGTAGTGAACATCCCACTGTTTGAAGTACCCGAACATAATCAAGTGCCATACTAATATTAAGTGCTGATGAGGAACAGCAGCAGGCCAACATCTGGATATGCAAGAGGAGGATGGAATGGCTGGTAGTTGAGCAGTGTATGTTGTAAAACTGGTAGCAGTATGACACCTTTATTAGTTTGCCTTCATTGTGTGGCAGGACAGCCTGTGGTTTCATGGGCTTGTATTTTCTTCATTATCCCATTACCCAATCTGCAGGGGCATCTACAGTTAAGTAATGTCCAGAAGTGCAGGGGAGATATGTGCTAAACTCAGCCTTTCCTAATGATTTTAGACATGGAAGCCCAACTGAATAGCAATAAGAGAAGGTAGATGAAGTTCTGAATTCACTGCCCAGGAGTCTATCACTCAGATGGAGGAGATAGCCAATACCAAGTTCAGCCACCCAGGTTGATCAAAGTACCCAGTCAAAGAAAAATTATCAAAAAGGATCTGGTCCTGGGTTCCATGTCTGGCTATCCTAAGATGATGCCCAAGGGTGTTAGCTTGCAGGACCCCATTGTGATACCTGACACCATCACTGTATCAGCCTTAACCATCTTGGACTACTTGGACTAAAAGGTATTAACATTCCACCCACGGCTGTGACCCTATTCTCTTGCATGAACATCTGCATCATTTATTTATTTATTTATTATTGATTGATTAACATTTGACTTTAGGAAATGTCTGACTGGGCCATGAGAGGCCCCTGTTCAGCAACACCTGAGGAAAAATGCTCCACAAGTTTACACATTTGTCAAAATAAGTCACAAACTGGGTAAACAAAACATGAGTTGCCACACTAAGTACAGTATAACAAACAAGATATATATAATTAGCATTGTAAATAGAGAAGATTCAAGAATCATAGCATGTTCTTTGCTCCACAGTAGGTTAGATGCTTAGAGCATATACATTGCTATTTGTAACCATTCTCTTGTCAACATTTTGACTGACAAATCATGTTTTCAGAATATTCTAGATGCAGTAGAATATGTATTAGGAATTACTGGTACAATGAAGCTAATTTTATAAATAGGTGGATAAGGTAAGCAATTATGGGTACCCTTTAGAATCTTGAAAAACTGAAATACCAAATTTCAGTTTTCAGAGATTCTAATCCCGAATGCTCGGAATCCTGAAACACCAGAAGCGCGAAATTCTAAATCCCGAAGTTCAGAGCTTCTGGTGTTGCGGTCTATGAATGGATGTAAGTGCAGGTAAGTTTGTATGAGTGTGTAGGTTATGTGCTGTAGTGTATGTTAGTGTGTGTTTTGGTTGTGATGTGTGTGTGCAAGGGGCTGTGAAATGTGTGGGTGTGAGTTGCCTTTGTGTGTGTTATTTTGCAGTCTCAGAGTTAGAATATATAAGTAGGGGGGTGTGGGGGGCACAGTCTAGTGTAGGTTAGTTTTGTTTGTGTGTGGGGGTCAGTTGTGTGTATGTGAGTGTGTGTATGTAAGTGTTGGGATTTTGAATTTCGCAGTTATGGGCATTCGGGATTGTGGTGTTTTGGCTTTATGAGCTCGATATTCTGAAATTTGGTATTTCAGAATTTCGAGATTATGAAGTGAGCCGGCAATTATTTATCCATTTGTAAGATCCAGGTTCTGTATATATGGATGTAGTCATAATGATATCTGACCAGCTTGACAATAGGAAGGAGAGATGGGTAGGGTCTTAAGAAGGATGCTGTTGAAATAAATTTTAGCCTAGAAAAGATCATGTGTGCAGTCCTAATATCTCCGGTACTGCTTTCCTCCATCAGTCTCATTTTTGTCCCTGTACTGTTACATCCTTTTCAAGTATTCATAACCTTCCATTTGCAAAATGTAGACCACTGCCTCTCAAAATATGGAATAAACAGGTAAAATGTGAAACACTTACTAACACTTTCATCTAGAAAGCTCACATAATGGTTAAATGCGTTACTTTATGTTTATAAAAGGTTCTTTTGATGAATTAATATTATTCAGTGTTATTTCCTATAGATATCAGTTAAAAACACTTAACACTGAATCAGACCCTTTCAGTATAAAAACAGTAAAACACAGACTTAAGACTGAAAATGAGGAATGTTCCTCATAAAGAGGTACACTTGAGAGGTATGTAATGTCATTATCATACACATATGCACACACGCACGCATGCACACACACACACACACACACACACACACACACACACACACTATTAAGGGCTGTTGTGACTAACAAAATCTGCTGATATTTTGAGGTGACAGTTTACATGACATCTTCCCCACACCGTACTTAGTTTTAAAACACTTACTTTTAGAATGTTATGCATTCTGCAGTTGTGGAGTATAAAGATCCCTTTTGTGATGATGAAACATTTTCTGGTCATCATATACCATAGTTTTACTTCATCAGTACACCTGTCTATTGTTTCTTGCTAAATGATTTGTGCACAGTTACTTGCTGTTTCAGTCCATATATGTCTGGGTTAACAGTATTTGTTGCTTCCTGCACTAAGGACACATACAGCAAGTACTATTTATGGGAGGAAGTTGTTTTTTTATGTACTATGAGTAGCTGGTCATTGTAATTTGACTGTTGTTGAAACTGAGTTCACTGATGTAGATGTCCACTTATATTTTGTAGCTACAGTATTGCATTTTAATGTAGGTACAAGCTCCATATTCCTGTGGTATATGTGTATCTTATACTCATTTATATAGCTACTATGCCTGTTAAGGCTTACCTTCTGCTGAAAATTAACTGAGTATAAGAGTTGCAACTGCCTTTGTGCCAGTTCTAGTTGAAGCTAAGTGTTTTTAGCCATAATTTGATGTCGACCTGTATGTATATCACTTCACAAGCCTGCCATTGGGCTGCTGTTCTCAAATAATACCGCAATCAGACAAAACTTCAGTTTTTGGACGGAGCTGGTTGGCATGCAAACTGTATTACCTTCCTGTGTGTTTGTATTCTGAGTTGTTTCTACTGTGATCTGTCGGGGCATTCTGCCCTGATGAAGGGGTGGAAAGATGGAGATGACATAAGTCAAGGGTGGCAAAAGAAGGGTGGACAGTATGCCACTAGTGCAAGCAGTAAGGGAACTGGTAGAAAAATGTACTAAATTAATATGTGACTTCAGTCTTCATGAAATAAAGCAAGAGCAGTCTGCCTTGTTTGTAAGGAAGAAGGATGAGCAGAGTGCACAGAACTGCTGACAGACACCCTTATAGAGATGGACAATGTTAAGAGGGATTAGTCTGCTTTAATGACAGAAAAAGGACAAGGACTTGGATAAGCTCTGCCCCAGGTCCCTCAAGAATCTAGTCAGTGCCATAGCTGATCCCTTATAAAAAGATCTTCAACAATCATTGCATAAGTGCCTGAGAAATAAGGGACAGCTTGGGAGGTACCTTCATGCAAACAGGAAGAAGAAAACTCCAGGGAACTATAGGCCTGTCAGCTTAATGATACTGACTTATAAAGATGTGGAAAAATCCCATGAGAAAGGGCAGTTACTTTAGCACAAACAAACTTCGTACCACAAGCAAAATAGGCACATTTTCAGAAGGAAGTGTCAGTCAAGTCTAATCCCATTTTATAATTGGATCACAAAAGTACTGGATAAGAGCGTGTCAGTGTAAGTGATCTACCTGGACTTCAGCAAAGCCTTTGACTCAGTCTGACACTGCTGGTTGACAGGAAAACAAAAGAGAGAGACTTGCTGTAGTAGGATCAACACTGAGGCAGTGGGTCACTTCATGGTTTAACAGAAGGATTCAGAGGGGCATGCTGGTAACAGTTAATTAGTGGGAGTGCAACAGGAGTCAATTCACCTTTGGCTAATTACATTCTCTTAAAGTTCTTGCATTGCAACTTGTTGATAGTAACTTAAGAGATTGTGATTATATTATGAAAACTTAATATACTTAATTGAGATAGATACTAACATTACAAGCTGGTAAGAATTTTGGTTTAAATGACACTGTATCTTTAAAGCCTGCACTGAAAATATTGTGGTGTAGTTTATTAACTCAAGTATTCTAATATATAAATGGTCTGAAGAAACACCTGAAGGCATGAAAATGCTTACCTTGTTCATTAAAGTTCTACATTTTATTGCAGGTTGCTGTGTTGGTTGGTCCTTTCTACTTTTTTATCAGTTCTGAGTCCAGCTGTCTTCAACACATTCATTTCAGATGTATCTGAGATAAAATACAACAGGATTGCATTCTTAACTGACATTTAGTGCTGACAGTGGACAATTACTGCAGCTTGGCCACAATACCTAGTACAATGCCCCTTTTGGAATGTACCTCGCAAGACATCTGCAGCAGCTGGAAAGGCCACAGAAGTACCTCACAAAGAGGATTACTGGCCTCAAACAAATGCCCTACACTGACTGCCTCAAAAAACTCCAGCTTTACTCCATAGCATATCGCCTACTCCAAGGTGATCTCTGCCTAACATATAAAGCTATGTCAAACCCAGAACTGTTGGACATGCTACACCTACAGAAATCCCAATCCCTCTGAGCTACACACTCTAGGGACCTAAACCTTGTAACCACAATAAACAGGACATGCTGGAGGGATAGATTCCTGTCCCAGAGACTTCCTGTACTCTGGAATAGGCTACCCATCTATGTTAAGCAAAGTTCTTCATTAGCACTCTTCAAGAAAAATCTTGATGAGTGGATGGGAAATAGGAAATACACCCCGGGGATCACTTCTGTGTCACTGCTCGACAGTGGCAGAGGAAAATAACTTTCTTGGGTGGCGTAAGCCAGGGAACCTTGTTGGTTAGGCTTACATAGGCCCTCGGGTTGATAGCCTAGTACCTACCTATGAACTATGATATGACATACTGGCTAGAAAAGTGGAACAGATGTCAGCAAAAAAAATCAATAAATACGTAAGGATATTTATTAGAAACAGAGTACAAGTGCAGTAGTACCAGAATAAAACAATGTTGTAGTTATCCTCCGGAGAGAGAGACCCCAAATGCAAAGATCTAAAGGTTCTGTTCTACCATTTCCTAGTCAAACAATGTCATCCATCCTAGACTGTTTTAAAGGGACAAGACAAAATAGTCCCTTCAGACTCTCAGACAGTTTTCAAGAAAATGTTTTAAGCTATTGAGCTGATTTCCAATTGTTCTGAGAGTGAAATAAAGCAAATGTCACAAGACCAGACAATGCGGCTGTCCATAAGGTGGAATACACAAGCTGTGTGGGCATCCTTATAAGATAACTAACTGTCACATCTACATCTCCTCTTCTTGACAGACATAAGGTACGACAACACAGAAAAAAGTAAAGAAATTCCCCAATGGAATAAATATCTGCCTACAAAACTTTAGTCCCAAGCCAACCTCTAATACTGAAGCCATTAAGGTGAGACATCCAATTAAACGTGCCAACAGCAAGAGACTTCTAAATTTTAGCAACCGTTCGTCCTTCATACTAGCATACTCTTGTACTTAAAAGTGGATGAATGATTTGCATGAAGAAGGCCCTCAAAAGCATTAATATACTGGCCAGATATCCAATATCTTTATTTGTTTATTTATTCATTCATTCATCCATCCACCAGCCATCCTTTGCTGCCAGTTTAGTCCTACTAGGCCAGTAGCCTCTTTTCATTGAAGACCCAAGGTGGTATTTATACTATTGGGAGAAACTTGCCTCTATGTTTTCTGAGTACTATGTAGAACCAGAGTGCTGTCACTGTTTGGAGAATTTTGAAATGGAGGAGTAAAGAAGAAAGCAGGTTGAAAGTACAGTGCTACAGGAAAACTGTAATTAAACAAACAGATTCGCTAAGAGAAGAGATTCTCTTCGCAGAATTGGAAAAAGGTCTAGAAAGTCTTGTGTTGATAGAAATGATGGATCGAGATGAGCCAAATGCTAATGAGGAAGTAATGTGGAATACTGTGTTGGATAGTGTACTGGAACAGGTAAAAGAGGAGGCGCTTCCAGATGAATCAGAAAGAAAATATGGATTATCAAAAGGTACTGACATCATTTTGAGGTATGTTTGGCCAGTGGAATAGCTGATTTTAAAGATGTGCCCCTGCAACAGGGTGGTGTCATGAGCAGTAAAAAAAAATGACTTATGCAGAAATGGTAAACAAAGCAAAGAAAGGTACAGGGGACTGAAACTGAAAGAAGACAAGGACTGATACAAGGACATAAAGCCAGAAGAGAAGACCAGTGGTAAGAATCAAAACAGTGACATTAACAGCTATGAATTTATGGGCAATATTACTTTACCTTTGGGATTTACAGAATACATAAGGGCATTAATGCATTTCAGTACAGAAAACATTTGCAAAATTACTTTTGAAACTTTTACTTTACTTGAAAAGTTTATGAATGAAGTGGCGAAAAAGCTCATTTGCACCATGGAATGAGTATATTTTTCATAACTTGGGATTGTAGCTAAGAAAGAAAGTAAATGTTCAATTCAGAACATCTGACATAGAAAACCTTGAGTTAAAGACTTATTCTGTCTGTTTCTAATAAGACACGTGAGATTAAAAATGTATGATGAAAGGCATTTCTGAATGTGATGGGAGGTTTGGTGACACTGGATGTGCATTCAGAATTGCAGCATATTTTAAATTGTATAACTATGAATAGAAAATGGGGAACAGTGTGCTATCAGGGTTCAACCTAACATTATTTTTTTTTGTGAGTCTGAGAAGCAGTTGGTGCAAGGCTATAATAAAAAAAAGAACCTGCAGAAAGGGGACACCCAAAAAACAAAAAAAAACCTGCAGACCTGACTGTAGAAAAATACAATGAATTTGGATATTTTTGCTTTGACTGTCCTTTACAAGAAAAGGAAATGTTAGAAGAAAATAATATTTCAGAAGAAACACAATCTGAGAATAATATAACAGAAGATCTTGGTGGAGAAAGTATCGTGGGTGAGAAAACAGATGAAGAAAATGTACATAGTATGGAAATGATGATGGCAATGAGATGGATGTTTTACCGAGACACTGCAAGATAAAAACTGATACGATGCAGTAAGAAGTGAAGAAGGGGCTGAAGTAGAACTAAAACATTAGAAGACAAAGTAGTGGAGGGAACATACAGAGAAGGCCAAGAAAAATAAAAACTAGAATTAAGAAAGATGCAGTACGGGAAAGGGATGAGTGTAATTAGTATTCAAAATGATATTACAGCTGTGGGAGTGAATCAAGGTGTGAAAAATAAGTACAGACGTTATATCTTTGTTAAATGTGAGATGTGTGAAGAGAGACAAAAGGAAACAAAATGAGACAGCGTGGAGTAAAAAGAATGTGTGTTTTTTTTCCCAGTTTAAATTTTCCATGTGTTTTGGGATGCTAATACATGATGGGAATGGACCCCATTCCTAAGCCAAAGTATGATTAAAGTTCATTAAATTAGTATTGTTTCACTCTTTGATGTTAGCCAAAACTGCTTTTCATAGCACCTGCAATGTGCCCAATAATGACTCCTGTAATTCATATTGAGTTACATGTATTGGTAGCATATCTAAATACGACTGTAAATTCTTTTTTTATGAGACTCATTTCTCCTACTACTATTGGAACAGTTTGGGTATCTTTCTTCCACATTGCTCTCTTTTCTGCCTGCAAATTCTATATTTTATGACTTTGTGTGTCTCTGTACGTAAGACACTGTAATTACTGGGTATAGTAATTTCAGTAATTAGTGCTACTTTTGTCTTCTTTTCATAGACTACTATATCTGGTTTTCTTGCATCTGTGTTGTGAACTATTGTTAATGGGGGATCCCATGTGATATGCACTTCATCATTCTCTATACTGCTTTGTGGCTCATGTTTCTAATGCTTCTCAGCTACTTCACTATTGTAGTGTTTGCACAATCCCCAATGCAACAGTCTTACCCTCTGCCATTAATGTAACACACCCAGCAACAAGATGCACGACTGTCTCCAGTTAGTTTTACAGAACCTGCATTTGTCTGTTTCTCCCACATGTGCAATGGACTCTGTAAACCAACATGTACATTTTACACTATCCTGGGCTGATAAAAGTAACCTTTCATCTTTTGCTTTAAATTCACCTCTCCTTAAGCATTCCTGTTAGAGATCCTTATTGGTATGAGGTTGTTCCAGGAGCTTTTTGTATTTGCAATAATATTTATGTCGTTTCCACATGTCTTGCTTTTCTCATCGGATTCTTCACCTTATATTCTTTCTTTTGTTTTTTTGGCACATTCAGTTGCTGCCTGATTTTTGTTTACTTCTGGTTTGATTTCCATTCCTGCTTGACACAGATATGCTTCTGCTAAACTAAGCAGTGAAGTCATCTTAGATTTGTTCTCCTCATATTTTAAAACTTTCACTGTGTTTGGATTGTGAAGTGAGCAAATATGTGTGCAGTCCTACAACTGCAGATCTATATATGTAATCGGTTTAGAGGAGCTCCATGTCGCCTTCAGAACAAGGAATACATAATTTTGGTATACACTGATTTTTATATATCATTTGATAAGCATGAAGCATTTTTGTTTTGTTTTCCTGTCCAACTGATTCAATACCTTTTGGGCCTGTCAGTCACTTTAGAACTGTAAGTTAGAACAGGAAGAGAAAATTTGTTTGTCCCGGTCCCCTTCAATAACACACATCCTACCAAATGACATTTGACGACCTTTATTAGATTTCCATAACACAGCTTTGAGCTTTGATCACCAACTTTATTAATTACAACTATTCATGATATAATTGATTCTAAATACAGCATAACATCCTTGTAATGTTAATCAGGGCAGCGTACCTACTCACCCTGCCCAGTAAGCAACGCCCATACCTCTACTCACTTACTTTACTTATGAAGCAGCATCCCATCTCACTTTATACACCATTCATTGTAATGTTAATCAGGGCAGCTACCTACTCACCCTGCCCAACAAGCAGGGTCCATACCTCTGCTTGCTTACTTTACTTATGAAGCAGCGTCACAACTCACTTCATACACCATCCATTAAATTACCTTCCACCTAATAAGCACCATCCTTACCTCAGCTTGCTTATGTATTCAGCAAACTTCCTCCAACTACTCATTTCCTTTCCCCAGATCCTTGAAATGAACATCCATTCTCTATACTGCTTTGTGGCTCATGTTTCTAATGCTTCTCAGCTACTTCAGTATTGTAGTGTTTGTACAATCCCCAATGCAACAGTCTTACCCTCTGCCATTAATGTAACATACCCAGCAACAAAATGCACACATATTTGCTCACTTCACAATCCAAACACAGTGAAAGTTTTAAAATATGAGGAGAACAAATCTAAGATGACTTCACTGCTTAGTTTCAAGCCTATCCCTCTTCTCCGCCAACCAGCCTGACCAGGCTGTTCCCACTACCTTCTACCCAAAATTGTTCAGTCCACTTCCCATAAAGGGAAGGGTCAAGCCAAACATCATTTGGTGTACCCATCATCTGTAAAGCACCATAGAATCCCATCATAAACCGCTTTGCCATGCCATCACTGAAAAACACCCTAATGAAACTAAATAAAGCAGGATTACCATGTCCCATTATAACTCTAGAACATCCACACCAAAAGAACATATACCCTTTTAACCCGCTCCCATCAAAGCTGCAATCATGGCTCAACCTAAATGTATTGCCAGCCTATAACCACAACAAAACCACAAACTATAACCCCTTGAACTCCAGATGGCACCCAGTCAAACTAGTAGCAAGTCTCGCACCCAAGACCCTGTTAGCCGTAGCATATCATGTTTGTAATATGTAATGCTGGTATTATGTAATGCTGTATCTGCTTACCCTTGGAGCTTTTCTCCCCGGGCCTCCGCTGAAAATGGACATGCATCCAGTTGGACTATTCCAGTCAACAAATGTAAAATAAAATAAAAATAAAATAAATAAATATCACCTTAGCCCACCCACCCAGTTCTATATGTGCAACAGCTCCATTACCATAGAGAATAGTCTATCTACAAGACTTTAATGCCCTAACCTTAGATGGCAGAATCCAGCACTCCTTGACTTAGTTCCTGAAAACTCACCTATGCTCAGCAACGAAATACTCTACGTGCCAAGCCATAAACACCCCCAATTCACTCATTACCAAACCATTCTTAACCCCTGTTTGTCCCTAACCTTTCACCTCAAAACTCTCTTTCCTTATGTTACCTATACCACTAGTATCCTACAGCTGCCTTATTCTAACTCCCCCAGTTTCTAAACTACCCCAACACAGCCACCTACCTACCATGCTTCCTAAAACCCTATCTACAAAATTCACCTAAACCACAAGTGAAATGATCCTTGTGCTATCCTGTAAAACCTTAACCTGGTATGTAACATCAACACTACCTACTCAAGAGACAAACCTGTCAACCCCAAATTGACACCCGTTATGAACAAACTCCAGCATCATGTCAAACCCTCCTTGCCCTTCCCCCCACCTATGGTTCAAACAACTGGATGAGTGAATACGACCCCCCCCCCAAGGTTCCAAACAAGCAAGGATTGAACTTCACTGGCTTGCAGAAGCAGTAGGGCTGTAGCCCCATAAGTTCCTGTGCTCCTATGAACACCATGACCCTACTCATCCCATGGGATCCCCACACTTCCCATAAACCATCCGACAGTTTGTCTCTTTGGCCCCCTTTACCTAACTTTTCCTTACTTGCCCCCTATACCAATGCAATAATCAGCTCCCACTAATTAAACACAGAGCTGAAACATGCCTTACTAAGATGATTGCTCAGATCCTCCTTGTGCCCCATTCAAGTGGCAAGAATGTCCATCCTATCAAATCACCTTTCAAATCCCCTTTCCAGGCCACTGCATGATGCCTTCTGCACTCCAGCAATCTGCAAAGAAAGAAACAATTATAAATTCTATGTGCACACATACCATGATTACTTAACATGGAGGCACTGACCAGGACCCCTGCCACCCCATCAAACCCTTACCTATGGCCAATGGCCGTGCTCCCTTACTATTGAATGCAAATGCCCAAAAGCAGGGACAACTTTCAACGTTAATCTAAAATACTAACAGTTAATAGAACAAATTGTACAACCTATTAACCCTGATATCATAACTCAAATGCCTGTCCTTCTCTTACTAGCAGAGTAAAATCCTCTACCAAAACTCAACAACTTTGAAATCCACTTACTTCCATCAGTAACTGTTGCCCACTTGTGTTCCCCTTATGTAACCTTCTCACTCGCCACTGCTTCCATCATCTGCAAATTCAGTGCATCGCCATAACTGGTAGTCTGCACACCACCATCTACAAAGAAAAGGAAAAATTAAACTCTAATAGTAAGGAGCAGGCTCCACTTTATATCCACCTATTCCAAATTACAGCCGCAGCGTTCCACAACCCCATCTACAAGAAAGAAAAAGACATGTAAAACATACAAAATACATACACATTCCAAGGCATCTTCAAGTACAACCTATCCTGCCAACCCAGGAAGAAATCTACCACCGCCCCTCCCATCTATGACAAAGCAACCCTAAATGAAACTATGTGTCCCATGACCCTATCAAATACCCAAGATAAATTTAACTACCAGTCAAGTATGTTAAAAGTAAACCCCATACATGAAGGGACCTAGGGGGTGAAGTTGTATATGTGTCTTGTATAAAATAGCCCACTTAAGACTCAGCCTTGCTCATAATATATTGTGAAGTCTGTGCTGTAGTCATTTGGTTGCTGTTACTAATAAAAGTTACCTTCTGAAACTAATGGTGATTCTTGACATTTCTGACTTAATCTGATGCAGAATAGGGAGTAGATAACATAGGATCATATGATCACAGGATGTCACTAGACCAATGGCCCCAAGGCCCTACATCTATTTACTTCTTAACAAAACAGCAGACTGCATTCAAAGCAAAGCAGAAAGTGTTTCAACCTGGCAATCTGATGACACTCATTTCTAGCCCCTTCAAATTCAAACTACTTCCGTAGCCGTGCAACCTGTCTCACATCCTGTCATGGTAGTACTACTCAATACAGGACCCATCCAAACAATTACCAGTTCACCCCAAGCCTCTAACCAGCCCCAACCCTACTCCAAACACTAAACTTATCAATCATGCCTCCCTGAAATGTAGAGCATTGATAACATGACAGGCGTAGCACTAAACTGAATTCCTGTAATGCAGGAAATTTAACTTTGATACAGCTGCCCTGAACCAAAGCTATAATTGGGTTATAGATTAAAGTCCTTCAGGTACACTTCCCTCACGCCTCCCATGCATGTGCAGACTACCCCATTACCTCAGCAAACTCTGGAGTATCACCGAAAGCCGCAAAGGAAAATTCACTGCTCCCTCAACCTCCTGAACTGGTGAAAACTACTGACATCATAACCCCCCCAATTAACCGCAATTCCTCTTATGACAAAACCAAATGCTCAACCCAAACTTGGGACAGTCTAATTCTTTTTTTTTTTTTTTTTTTATAATAGACCTAGGATTAAATTAGTTCTAATCATATTCTTTTAATTATCATTTTGACCAGAGACCCAATTGTATGCAATCAGTAGCCTCATACCGCTCTCTGTCCCTGATTTTGACTCAAATATTTAACTCTGTCCCTCTTAATCCCTCCTAAAACTAGTGACTTTTGGAGGAAAGGTGGTGAATTACACTTAATGAGTAATGACAATAATTAAGAGTTATAAACTGTATTAATTCACATGCTCTGATTCTGTCAATGTTTCAAGTTAATAGCAGTAATATTTTAAAAGTGTCCCTGATTGTCCCTGAGGTTTTCTTGACTTGTTCCTAATTCAGTTGATTTGCAGCCTGGATATCGGTAGAACAGGTCCCACACATCAGCGTAAATTTCTTGAAAGGTACGAAGCCCCATTTTTATGAAAATTGGACTGAAACATGAGTCAAATTCAGGGCATACAAGAGCTAGAACACAGACTAGTATTCATGTATTTATGTAGTGAGACCCCAGTACTCCACGTGTTAACTATAAATGACACTAATATGAAACTCCGAAAGACACCACCATGCCCCTCCCTGCCTCTGCCAGACAGCAACCCCCTGTAGCATAGCTACCACCATTCTACAAAGAACCAGTTTAAAAGCACCAAACCATAAAACAAATCCCACAACACTCAAACAAGTGCTTCCAAATCATTTGACAAACTGCTCTACCTGTGTATTTTCAACCATCGTTAATGCCAGATTACCCATGTACTCTCCAATGGCCAAGCAGATAAACCAATCATAAGGCACTATAGCTATTTCCATTTCCTTCTCTTTCGTTTGGGCAATCATGAAACCGAAGGCCACATCGTCACTTCACCCATGCATCCCCCACTGCTATTTCCTTCCTTTCCACGCATTCCGCAAGTATAACGCTGACAGCCAGTCTCAGTCTACACAAGCCGCCATACCAATTAACATCACAACCCCCCGCACAGTTCGGTAGGTAGTTATTTTTTTCCTTTTTTTTTGCTCAACCATGCCCCATAGTCAACCCCTCTGCGATGCCCCGCACTCAACCCCTCTGCGACAAGGTACAACTAGTCACCATCAAACTGACACTGCCTGTCAGGTGTCCGCCTCACCAACTCATTCTGAGCCCGCAAAACCTGCCCAGTACAGCTGAGCCATTACTTATGCACATGCACAGCTAACAGCCATAACTGTTGTTTAACCCCCAAGCCCGCGGAGAGGCTTCCAGTAGATCTTCAGACACCAAAAGCTAACTCTTACTGTCAAATCAAATTAGTTGAGGGATGCAGGCAACAACAAAAAGTCACTTAAATCG